>NC_089766.1:47264796-47299796 GCF_040412425.1 Macrobrachium rosenbergii
CTTGCTACGCCAGTCAGTCCTTGTAGTGGTCTTGATTGGTGTAGATGTTTGGCCTCAGTCCAGACTTCTTGCTACTCCAGTCAGTCATTCTAGTGGCCTTGACTGGTTACTTTGAACGGCCTTGAAAAGTCTAGCTATCAGGTCTTAATTCATCCCTCATACTACACCAGTCAGTCCTTATAGTGGCCTTGACTGGTTCTTTTGGGTGGCCTTGATTAGTCTGGTTATCTGACCTTAATCCAGCTCTCTTGCTGAATATAATCTTCCAAATATGTCTTGATTGTTTTTTAACGACCTTGATTGATCCTGATATTCGACTTGAATTTGTGTGCCTTGCCATATCAACCAGTCCTATAACATAATTCTAATATTATGACCTTGATTGGTCCTTTTTCCTCAACTTAAGGTCCTACTGGACGGCCTTGATCGGCCCTGTAATGTGAATCTGATTGGTCCTGTTAAATAGATCGACTGGACCTGTGACGCTTACTTAATTCCTATTGGCATAATCATCATCATCACCATTATTATTATTATTATTATTATTATTATTATTATTATTATTATCATTATTATTATTATTATTATTATTCATCTTGGCCTTCCAAGGTGAACTAACTTTACTTCCGGCGTCGGGAATCATCAAATCATCTGTCAATCGAAGTGATTCGTTACCTAAGAAGCGCGTCGGATGATTTTCGTGTCGTCACGAAGAAGTTTTCGTGATGTGGTTAAAAGGTCCTGTCAGTTAAATGGCTTTGGGGTTCTCTGATTTGAAGTTAACTTTTTGATTGTTGGTTTAATACCTTTTTGATTGTTTCATACTTTTTTTATTGTTTAATACCTTTTTGATTGTTTCATACCTTTTTGGTTGTTTAATTTAATACCTTTTGATTTTATAATACCTTTTTGATTGTTTAATATTTTTTATTGTTTCATACCTTTTGATTGTTTAATAGTTTTTGTTATTGTTTAGTAGTTTTTGATTGTTGAATACCTTTTGATTGTTTAATACCTTTTTGATTGTGTAATATCTTTTTGATTGGTTAATACCTTTTGATTGTTTAATACCTTTTGGTTGTTTAACACCTTTTTGTTGTTTAATACCTTTTGATTTTTTATGCCTTTTTGATTGTTTAATACCTTTTTGATTGTTTAATACCATTTTGATTGTTTAATACCTTTCGGTTGTTTAATAGCTTTTTTGATTGTTTAATACATTTTTTAGCCCATGCACCCTTTCACCATATGTCAGAATGTCGTTCGCCCCCCCACCCCCACACCTTTTCCAGAATTGTCTGCCTCAAAAGTTGCATTCCAAAGAACATGCAACAAAATACCAACACAAACACACAACCCAGCGGAGAGAGAGCCCAGCGTGACCTCTCAGTAGTGCGGACCGATGCACACTGCGTTTTGTGTGATCCTGGAGCCAGTTTGAGCCTGCCAATCTGTGGTCACAATCCCCCCTCAGCTCTGAAATTTCCTCCTAGGGGGGGAATTCCCCCCCTGGTTGGGTACCACCGGGTGCAATATGGTTAACGTAGCTTACGCAAGAGTAACAGAAGGCTTTGGTAGTGTGGTGGATTGCTTGAGTTCAAATATGTTTACCTGAAGCTTCAGGTAGCTTTGCTTTTAGTTCAGGTATGTTTGTATAATAAATCTTCTTTTGTGTAATGTGCCCTAATACTACTCTTCTTGGATTTGAATACATTTTTGTGTATTTATCTATTTATTAATTTATTTTTGTCTTGGGAGCTTGAATTTCAAGCCAGTGACCCCTTTGGTGTGCTTGTTCATATGAATAGTGCTCATCTGAATAATAATAATAATAATAATAATAATAATAATAATAATAATAATAATAATAATAATAATAATAATGTAAATCAGAATTACAATGCTGTTGAGATCTTTTTTCTTAACATAAAACAAACCAGATCAATTTAAATGTTTTTTTAGTTGATTTATTATAATGTAACTGGAGATTAGTAGAATAATTTCATCTCTTGTGATTTTTTTAACCGACTGAAATATGTTGTTGTTTTCCTGCTAATGTAATTTGGATGTTCGTTCACATTGAAAATTATTATATTTATATATATGATGGAATTCTGCATCAAAATCCTTTAAATGTAATTGATTACTCAGAAGTCGTTGTTATGTTGGCGTAATTGATATAAAGTGTTTTTTTTATGTCAGATTGGAATCCCAGCCTCTTGATGTGATTTCAAGCATGTTATTATTATTATTATTATTATTATTATTATTATTATTATTATTATTATTATTATTATTATTATTATTATTTCAGTAGATGAAACCTATTCACATGAAACATGCCCACCAAAGGGGCCACTGACTTGAAATTCAAGCTTCCAAAGAATATTATTATTATTATTATTATTATTATTATTATTATTATTATTATTATTATTATTATTATTATTCTTTAAGCTTCCAAAGAACGTTAGTTCCAACCTCCCACCGCAGCAGACCTGACACTACTGCAGCAGTAACTGATCACGATACAGAGCCAGTGATTTTTCACCGCCCTGGGGGAGACGCGAACCCTCCGCCACATCTGAGTGGCATTCCACGACACTAACCACTACACCACGTCAGGTTGACGTAACTGAACGTGGTACAAATTATTCAGTGTGGCGGCTGAAATACCTACGTGTTGTAGGTCACATCAGCACAAGGAGAGGAAGCAGTCGGTAAGTTAATCAATACCTGCGACAGGTGTATCGTGGAAGGCATTCAGTCAGTTAGTTAGCCGGCTGTTCGGTTATGCCGTCAAGTGAAGCAAGTTATTATTATTATTATTATTATTATTATTATTATTATTATTATTATTATTATTATTATTATTATTATTATTATTATTCAGGAGGTGAAACCTACTCATGTGGAATAAGCCCACCAAAGGGGCCACTGACTTGAAATTCAAGCTTCCAAGGATTGTTATTATTATTATTATTATTATTATTATTATTATTATTATTATTATTATTATTATTCAGTAGATGAAACCTACTCATGTGGAATAAGCCCACCAAAGGGGCCACTGACTTGAAATTCAAGCTTCAGAAGAATTTGGTGTATTATTATTATTATTATTATTGTTATTATTATTATTATTATTATTATTTATTATTATTATTATTATTATTATTATTATTATTATTATTATTATTATTATTATTATTATTATTATTATTCAGTAGATGAAACCTATTCATATGGAACAAGCCCACGAAAGGGGCCACTGACTTGAAATTCAAGCTTCCAAAGAATATTATGGTATTCATTAGGAGGAAGCAAGAGGAAGTAAAGGGAAATACAGAAAGAATAAAAAAAAATTAATAAATAGATAAATAGATAAAAATGTATCAAAATGCAAGGAGAACAGTATTAGGGTAGCAATGCATTGCATCTTCCCTTGAACTTCTGAAGAAGAAGAAGTTCCAACCGCACGACATCCTCAGAAGGAAGGCTGTTCCACAGTCCAGAGGTGTGAGGAGGAATAAAGGATTGACAGCATACTGGCTGCTCTTGGAAGGTAAATAAGATCAGGGATCAATTGAGAATGTGAAAGATCTCTGTTGAAATACGACTTGTCAAAAAGTGACAAACAAGAGACCATCCGTCGATGGTCCAAGTCGTAACTGCTACTATTGCGATCATTACATATTTTCCTTCGTCTTTTGGTAAATGCAGTTTGTACAAACTTTGGAGAGTCTGAAAGATAGTGAATTGAATCACCTGCGAGTTTGAAAATTTAGATTTTGAGGTTGTAGATGCTGATAAATATTTATTAATTTGAAATTAAATTTTGGTGTTGAAGCCTTAAGGATATTGAGCAGTAGTTTGTAGAGAGAGTTACGGATAAATATTTTATCACAGAATTGAGAAACTATTCAGTATAATGAATTATACAAAACCTTTTGAAGTGGTCCATTGTATAATTACAGCCTGTAATAGTCGATATTTAAGTACTTCATCAGAAAATGATCAAGAAACGAGGACTTATTTCTTTATAGCCTGTAATCACCGTAGGTGGTTAGTGCCGTCAGTGAACCTCATGCGGTACACTGTAGGCATTACTTAAGGTTCTTTGCGGCGTGCCTTCGGCCCCTACCTGCAACCCCTTTCATTCCTTTTACTGTACCTCCTTTCATATTCTCTTTCTTCCACCTTACTTTCCCCAACCCTCTCCTAACTATTGATTCATAGTGCAACTGCTTTGAGGTTTTCCTCCTGTTACACCTTTCAAACCTTCTACTCTCAATTTTCATTTCAGAGCTGAATGACCTCATAGGTCCCAGTGCTTGGCCTTTGGTCTAAATTCTATAGTTCAGTTGATAGCCTGTAATAGTCGATATTTGAGTATTTTATCAGGAAATGATCGAGAAGTTGGGAACGCTGTTACTTCAATAAGAAAAATCAGATGTAATATTTAAAAGGTTACAGCTTTCTGTTCGTGCTACGGGATACCATTTTAAAGGTTAACTAGATTTAAAATTGATAAGCTTGGGAGAGAGACAGAGAGAGAGAGAGAGAGAGAGCAGTAGTACAATAACAGTTTTGAATTCCCTGCTTACTGTTTGAAGTTTCTCTAACTGTAAAAATTTAAAGGTCCTTTAAACTGTCTCATTATTTATTTATTTTTTGCTGAGAGAATTTAAAATGAAATGGATTTGCATTTTTTCCTTACATATTTATGTGTATATATATATATATATATATATATATATATATATATATATATATATATATATATATATATATATATATATATATATATATATATGTATATAAAATCTTTCAGGACTTACCATCACGACCAAGATTATTAAAAAAATAATAATCCACATTAGGGTTGCATGATAGCTACCTACTGACGGCTACAGAAGTAGGTTTTTCTCGAAGCCTAGAAAAGGTCACAGTGAATATCGAACTGGTCTAGAGAACCGAGAATAATTGGGCAAAAATACTTGGAAAGGTCACTTCTTCCTGATCCCGTAAGGTGAGCAGTCCTTGAAACCTTCGGTAGCTTTTGAGTTTATTTATATATATATATATATATATATATATATATATATATATATATATATATATATATATATATATATATATATCTCTGTGGATTGCCCCACTTTCTGTAATAGTACAGGTGGGATTACTTTCAAAATCCTTAGGGCTGGATTTGGTTTAACCTCCAGTTTGTCATATTGTTTGAGGTACTAATGTCTAGCACGCCAGGGTACATCCGTTTTCAACTGACCTCACTTTGACGCTTCAATCTTCAAAGCCTTCAGATTCTAGAGTTCGCTATTTCTCAAGTTACTGCGCTGAAACAACTTCTCGCATACATGCGGTGCACTGTAGGCATTACTCAAGGTTCCTTGCAGCATCCCTTCTTTAGCCCCCTAGCTGCTACAACCCCTTTCGTTACTTTTTACTCTACCTCCATTCATATTCTATTTCTTCCATCTTACTTTCCACCGTCTTAAATCGTTTTTCCTCTTGTTACACCTTTCAAACTTTCTACTCTCAATTTTCCCTTCAGCGTTGAATGACCTCATAGGTCCCAGCTTTGGACCACTGGCCGAAATTCTATACTCTGTTCTAAAATACCGGTATGCACCCGTTCTTACAGTTCTTCATTGGAGGAGTGGGTAGAGCTCTCGGCTAGCACTCTGTTGGCCCAGCGTTCGACTCTCCGACCGGCCAGTGAAGAATTAGAGGAATTTATTTATGGTGATAGAAATTCATTTCTCGTCATAATGTGGTTCGGATTCCACACTAAGCTGTAGGTCCCCTTGCTAGGTAACCAGCTGGTTCTCAGCCACGTAAAATAAGTCTAATCCTTCGGGCCAGCCCTCTCTAGGAGAGCTGTTAATCAGCTCAGTGGTCTGGTTAAACTAAGATATTCTTTTTTTTTTTTTTTTTTTTTTTTTTTTTGCACTCGTTCTTGAGAGTTAATGTACAGAAATATTTAGTGATAGTTCTGTACACCATTCGAGAACTTGAACAGGAAAACATATTTGTTCATAAGCGGAACAAACTGGGTCCTGACATTAGGATAAAATCTTCTAACCAGCTGGAAAATTCTATCCTAATGTTGAGACCGCAGGATTGTTAACTACGAAAAATACAAATTAATTTTAAAAATTTGTCATTTTTTAGCATTGTTCAAGCGATAACAACATTTTGCTGTCCAAATTCTTGACGCCGTAAGTCTGACAAGTTAGAGGTATGCAAGCAAATTTGAAGTGAACGGTTACATTAATCCATGAGATTCACTCCGGATTGTGTTCGAGGACAAGGAAATAATATAGATATTTGAGGCTTAAATTCTATAACAGATCCAAATTGATGGCAAACCCCTTATTTCCTATAAATATATATATACTTTCGTACATGTAAGGCATGATATTCAAAAAGAAACTTGATTTTCATCCAAGAAACGTCTTAATATAGGCCAAGAAAGCGGTCATTTGCATATTTCTCGTCTGATTCGTATGATAAGCATTTATATTTAGATATTAAATTTGACGTGTTGAAAATCATAATACGTCCCGGGAGAGAGACAGAGAGACTTGAAATTAAGCATGGCGTGGTGTCCGGACATTCAAAATCTGTTTAGTTGATTCACTGTTATTGAATTTTAGGTTTAAAAAAATTCGCGGTTATTGATGAAAAATATCCGCAATTTCCTACTGCTAAACCATCTAAGTATCGTTCCTAATGTTACCCAGTCTGTGAATTTTTTTGAGAAAATTCCCATGATTTGCCAATAATTAATCTATTTCCAGATCTGGGTGTTGGGGGGGGGGGGTATCGGTTAGCGGGCGGGGTGGGGTGTTCAAGGCACTGGTTAGGCCCGGGAGTGGGTTGGGCCGATTGTCCTGTAACCTAAATACTCCCGGCGGCGGAACGCAAACGTTCCTTTTGCATATTTATACTCCAGAGGGAGTTGGACTCTCTCATTACCGACGTCATAATTTGCAATTATTTCTGGGCAATTCTTTTGCCGTTTAACATATTAATATTGCGGCAGTGTATGATAATTTATTCGTAAAATAGGCGTTTTTGAAACCGATTAGATTCTTCTACTGTTGCTAGTGCTGCGTCGAAAGAACTCGCGAGCCAGGTTGAATGATAATAATAATAATAATAATAATAATAATAATAATAATAATAATAATAATAATAATAATAATAATAATATAATAATTATTATTATTATTATGATTTTTATTATGATTTTTATTATGATTTTTATTATGATTATTATTATTATTATTATTATTATTATTATTATTATGAAAAGTAAATTAACTGAATAATCCAAAGTACCCTAATAATAATAATAATAATAATAATAATAATAATATTATTATTATTATTATTATTATTATTATTATTATTATTATTATTATTATTATTATGAAAAGTAAATTAACTGAATAATCCAAAGTGCCCAGAAAATAATGTCAATAATAATAATAGTAATAATAAAAAATATTATTATTATTATTATTATTATCAGTAGTAGTAGTATTATTATTATTATTATTATTATTATTAAAGGCACAATTTTAATGAATAATCTAAAATTAATGTCTTCTAAATATTGATCGTGGCACGAACAAATTTTGAACTTAGTACCGTACTGAGGTTGTTCAGTTAATGGCATTTTGAATCAAGTCTCTCTCTCTCTCTCTCTCTCTCTCTCTCTCTCTCTCTCTCTCTCTCTCTCTCTCTCTCTCTCTCTCTAAACACACCAACAATTATTTCAAGTGTCCGTATATAGGCACATCAATTCACTGAAATTATCGACACATCTCCTTGAGAAATTTTTTTTTATATATTTTGAATTTTCTTATATAATCTGTTGTTTATGTAAACACCTTCTTTGACTATCTTCGTTAACCTTTTATTCCTTATTTTTAACATTTTGTATCACACAGATCGTAGGCCGGGAATCACGAACACTCCCTCCACAATAATATTGTTTGAAATTCCTTTTTTTTTTTTTTCTTTTTTCTTTTTTTTATTTTGTGAAAGAAAACTATTGTGCCGGCTTTGTCTGACCGTTCGCACTTTTTCTGTCCGCAACTTTTTCTGTCCGCAATTTTTCTGTCCGCATTTTTTTCTGTCTGCACTTTTTCTGTCCGCACTTTTTTTCTGTTCGCACTTTATTCTGTCCGCACTTTTCTGTCCGCCCTCAGATCTTAAAAACTACGGCTAGAGGGCTGCAAATTGGCGTGTTGATCATCTACGCTCCAATCATCAATCAAACCAAATTGCAGCCCTCTAGCCTCACTAGTTTTGATTTTATTTAAGGTTAAAGTTAGCCATAATCGTGCTTCTGGCATTGATACAGGATAGGCCACCACCAGGCCGTGGTACCGTGGACAAAGTTTCATGGGCCGCGGCTCATACAGCATTATACCGAGACCACCGAAAGATCGAAATATTTTCGGTGGCTTTGATTATACGCCGTAGCGGCTGTACGGAAGACTCGATTGCGCCGAAGAAACTTCGTCGCATTTTTTAAATTTGTTTATTTATTATTTTGCATTAATATTCCATCCAAAATAATAATATTTCAAATGCTTATTTTTGGAATAATATCCCATCCAAAACAATCATATTTAACATTCCTCCATTTTTTATTGCATTAAAATCCCATCCAAAATGATGATATTTAAAATTTCTCTCTCTCTATTTAGCATTGGTTTCCCGCATGGACTGACCGCGGCCGGGCCGTGCACCCGAGTCGGCCATTAAATCAATCATTTTCACGTATAATTGACTTTGAGGAACATGAATGCCGGGTATTCAGATAGACAAGGGAGATAGAGGGGCATCACTCGGCTGGAAATTATTAAATGATTTAGCTGTGGAGATTGCCGAATCGCCTGACTCAGGAGCAGATCTTGCTGGGGCTGTTCGTTCTGCTCGTTTCCATTCCGGGGGTGTTCGGTTTTTTTTTTTTTCTGGAATTATAATTTTTTTCTGTCGTGTTAATTGTTGTTATTTATTTCTTTTCTTTCGTGTTAATTTGTTGTTTTTTTTTATTTCTGAAATTATAATTTTTTTCTATCGTGTAAATTGTTGTTATTTTTTTAACTTCTGAAGTTATATTTTTCTGTCGTGTTAATTGTTATTTTTTTAAATTTCTGAAATTATATTTTTTGTCGTGTTGTTACTTTTTTTTATATTTCTGATATTATAATTATTTTCTGTCGTGTTAATTGTTGTTATTTTTTGTTTGGAATTAATTGTTATATTTTCTCTGAAGTTATACTTTTTTTTCTGTCGGGTTAATTGTTATTTTTTTTATTTCTGAGATTATAATTTTTTTCTATCATGTTAATTGTTATTTTTTTATTTCTGAAATTATAATTTTTTTCTATCATGTTAATTGTTGTTATTCAGAAATAATAATTTTTTTCTGTCGTGTTAATTGTTGTTATTTTTTATTTCTGAAATTAGAGGGCTGCAAATTGGTATGTTGATCATCCACCCTTCAGTCATCAAACATACCAAATTGCAGCCCTCTAGCTTCAATAGTCTTTATTTTATTTAAGGTTAAATTTAGCCATGATCGTGCGTCTGGCACCGCTATAGCTGCCAACAACACAGGCCACCACCGGGCCGTGGGTGAGAGTTTCATGGGTTTGGCTGGAGTTTCATGTGCTGTAGCTGAAAGTGTCATACAGCATTATACACTGTACATAAAACTCGATTGCGCCGAAGAAACTTCGATACATCTTGTACTTTTTAATATTTTTTTAAATTTTGAAATGTTTTTTCTATCCTGTTAATTGGTGTTATTTAATTATGTAAATCTCCAGAATTGCCGGGCTTCGAGCCTAATACCTTTTTTATATTAATTTTAACTCGGAAACTCTTGACTTTAAGCACTTTCATTTGGACATTTTGTAATTTTTTTATCAGCATGGTAATTAGTGTTCCTCAATTACTCCAAATTGAGGGTTTCAGCGACACCTGACAACGAAGCTATTCATTTTGATCATTTTCAATCTGAAGCTGATCTCGCAGAATATTTAGGCAACTAAAATTATTTTTACACTTGAGTAATTAGTAATAATTCTTATCATATGATTACTGTGAATTAAAGATTGCTTCATTTCTTGGCCAAAGACTAATTAGTTTTGATAATGCTCTTAATTAATCATTATGATTCCAAAATGATCATTATTATTTAGGAATTTGGAAGAACAGATTGCAACCTCACTTGACCATGAAGCTGTTAATTAAAAGTGATTATCTTTTTAAAAAAGTTATTATTTAATTTTTGTTCGTAGAATTATATGTTCAGTATGATATATGAAGTAGAGTATTAATTAATATTGCACGGGCTCTTTCCTTTCAAAACGTTCAAATCTTTTCTTCTTAGAATTATATGTTCAGTATTGTATATGAAGAAGAGTATTAGTTTATATTGCACAAACTCTTAACGAGAAGTTTGAGTTAATTTTTTTTACTAAAACTTAATTTAAGCAATTCTATTTTTTAGGATATTTTTTTTTACAATTCGCATTAAAAGATAACTCAAAAAATCACTCATTTTAGTCATCTGCGTTGAAACAAAACCTAAGAACGTCACCTCATGCGGCGCACTGTAGGCATTACTTAAGGCTCTTTTGCAGCGTCCTCTCGGCCCCTAGCTTGTAACCCCTTTCATTCTTTTTACTGTACCTCCGTTCATATTCTCTTTCTTCCATCTTACTTTCCACCAACTCTTAACAATTGATTCATAGTGCAGCTGCGAGGTCTTCCTCCTGTTACACCTTTTAAACCTTTTTACTGAATGACTTCTTAGGTCCTAGCGTTTAGCCTTTGGCCTAAATTCTTTATTGTATTTTATATTCTGTTCTAAGAACATCGTCACTTCGTGGTTTAGATTAGTTAATGTTGTACTTGAAACCTCTTCATAAACATCAAGAGGTAAGGTGAGAGGCGATTATAGGTGCTGTTTTTTTTTTTATTTATTTATTCTTTTTTTTTTGCTTTCATATGAATTTTAATATTCTCCCTTGAAATATAGCATAAGGATACATTACTCTTCTTAAATTCGTGGATATTTTACTTTAAATATTCAGACACACATCAGGTAACATAAGCGATAAATTGAAGTTAATATTTTATTCGTAATATCTTCATTTTGAGTTTTCCATAAAAGAAAACTATTATGGAGATGGCGATTTGTCTGTCCGTCCGCACTTTATCTGTCCGCAATTTTCCTGTCCGCCCTCTGATCTTAAAAACTCCTGAGGCTAGAGGGCTGCAAATTGGTATGTTGATCATCCACCCTCCAATCATCGAACACACCAAATTGCAGCCCTCTAGCCTCAGCAGTTTTCATTTGATTTAAGGTTAAAGCTAGCCACGACCGTGCGTCTGGCAGCGCTGTAGGTGCCAACAACACCGTTTCTTAAATCCGTAAGTATTTGACTCTAAATCTTTCGATACACATCAAGCAATATGAGAGGCGGTTCAAGTCCAGTTTGTTATTTTTATTTATTATTTTTATTTATTTATTTATTTTTTTTTTTACTTTCTTAAACGTATAATTTCAGACTCCGAGAGCGTCCGCTTAATCTCGTTTAGGCAAGACTCATGTTCTCCTTCTGGTAATGGAGTGGTTAATTTTTTTTTATCTGTTTACCTATTTATTAATTTATTTTTTATTTTTTTTTAGTAAGTGGGATCTCTTCTTTCTGTATTTCCCTTTACTTCCTCTCAATTCTTCCTCATGAACACCTTAATATTCTTTGCAAGCTTCAATTTCAAGTCAGTGGCCCCTTTGGTGGGCTTGTTCCGTATGAATAGGTTTCGTCTTCCGAATAATAATAATAGTGATACTGGCAGATTTTATTTTTCGAACTAACGGGCTTCGTTTGTTATTGTAAACGTCTTTGGAATCCTTACTAAAAAGATTATGGTCGTTTATATGCGAGAGAGAGAGAGAGAGAGAGAGAGAGAGAGAGAGAGAGAGAGAGAGAGAGAGAGAGAGAGAGAGGGCGTGTGAGGACATCTGTATAGGAATGTCTAAGATGAAATTTGCTTGTTTTGATTTTGCGAGTGCGTGTGTGAGAGAGAGAGAGAGAGAGAGAGAGAGAGAGAGAGAGAGAGAGAGAGAGAGAGAGAGAGAGAGAGATCGCCTTTGGGTATTTAATTCAACTGATGTAAAGAATGGTTTTTATGTGAGAAATTTTTTCAAGAGAGAGAGAGAGAGAGAGAGAGAGAGAGAGAGAGAGAGAGAAATCGCCTTTGGGTATTTAATTCAACTGATGTAAAGAGTGGTTTTTATATGAGAGGAATTTTTTCAAGCTTGCTTTTGAGAGAGAGAGAGAGAGAGAGAGAGAGAGAGAGAGAGAGAGAGAGATTGATCTGCGGCTTTCCAGGGATTCCTGGAATCCCCGAAAAGAAAAAATCCAGCAGCGGAATTCCTCAACGGACGTTCGCCGAAGTTCTTGTTGACATTTCTCAAAGGGAGACGAGAAGAGAATTCTTCATTGACTGTTAACGGAATCCACACAGTTGTTGCTCGGAAGTCAATTGGATGTTCTTTGGAAGCTGAAAGAATTTCAAGTCAGCGGCCTCTTTGGTGGGCTTGTTCCATATGAATAGGGTTCTTCATCTTGTGAATAATAATAATAATAATAATAATAATAATAATAATAATAATAATAATAATAATAATAATAATAATAATAATGCTTTTGAGTTGCGAGATGCGTTGAGTTTGTCTTGAGTAGTTTTTGTTTATATTTTTCATGTGTATGTACAGGTTGTGTACGTACGTACAACCCAAGCAGATTCTCCTTAGCTTAGGTAGATTTGTATATATATGTGTATATATATATATAACATGCTTCACACACATTTAAAGCACATTTTATATACACGTATATATGCGTTCATATGTCTAACTATCTATCTATATGCTATATATATATATATATATATATATATATATATATATATATATATATATATATATATATATATATATATATATATTTATATATATATATATATATATATATATATATATATATATATATATATATATATAAGCGTATGCCACAGAGAATAGATGACCTCTGCTGACCTATATCTGCCCAGTGTTTGGATAACCCCTAATTAGTTCGTTTCCTAACCCTTTCTTGATGACGTGTAAGTGTACACTTGTCTGTGGTGTGTTTCTTTGTGTATTGTGTATTTGCGTTTATGTATATATATATATATATATATATATATATATATATATATATATATATATATATATTTATATATATATATAGATATATATATATATATATATATATATATATATATATATATATATATATATATATATATATATAATATATACATATATATTTATATACATATGTATATATATATACTGTATATATGTATATATACATTATTATTATTATTATTACTATTATTATTATTATTATTATTATTATTATTATTATTATTATTATTATTCAGAAGATGAATAACCCTATTCATATGGAACAAGCCCACCAAAGGGGCCACTGACTTGAAATTCAAGCTTCCAAAGAATATTATTATTATTATTATTATTATTATTATTATTATTATTATTATTATTATTATTATTATTATTATTATTCACAAGATGAAACCTATTCAAAAAATATTAAGGTGTTCATTAGGAAGAAGTAAGAAAAGGTAAATGAAAATTCAGGAAAAATAGATCTCACTTATTAAAAAGAAAAATATAAATTAATAATATATCAGATACACTGTAGTGTTTCGACAAGGAGTGGGCGTAGGCTAAAAGATTTTCAAACTTGTCTATCACACATATATGTGCATTTGTAACAGATAAACTTCTGGAAAGTTCAAAAACAAACGCCATATTGTTCCGAAGTTCGTAGAATTTTATAATAATTCCCTGGGACCGTGAGACTTCTCAGAATTTATATTATAGCTGTCTCGAAGAGGAAATTCAGTGTTGGAGAGTTCTGGGAATCTTAGAACGTTATTAAACGTAAGCGGAATGTAAGAATGTTTCATTCCCAGAATTTGAACAGAACAGAATTTAGAATTTAGGCCAAAGGCCAGGCGCTGGAACCTATGAGGTCATTCAGCGCTGAAACTGACAGTAAAGAGGTTTGAAAGGTGTAATAGGAGGAAAGCCTCGCAGTTGCACTATGAATCAATTGTTAGCGAGGGTGGAAAGTAAGATGGAAGAAAGAGAATATGAACGGAGGTACAGTAAAAGGAATGAAAGGGGTTGCAGCAGCTAGGGGTCGAAGGGACGCTTCAAAGAACCTTAAGTAATGCCTACAGTGCACCGCATGAGGTGTAATGATGGCACTATCCCCCTACCGGGGAATGCAGAATTTGAAATGCCTGAAAAGATATGGAATAATATCTCATTCCCAGAATTCGAATTCCCAGGAATAACTAACAAATGTTGCATTCCCGGAATCTGAACGCACAAAAAAAGGAATGCAGGAATCTCCCGGTAAAGAATCCAGGAATGTCATATTCCCAGCCTGAGAAGGAATACAATAGTGACCTCATTCCTAGTATTTGCCTTCAGTACAATGAACACAGGAATGCATTTTTCGCCGAATTCGAATGCTCTAGGAATTAACGCAGGAATACCTCATTCCCAGGTTGAACCCAGGAGCGCGCCGTTCCGGGAATGGTTAATTCCCTAAGAGGGGAGCGTAGGTGCACGTCATTCCAAGAACTGGAATTCCCAAGAAGGAATGCAAGCGTGCGCCGTCACTGTGACCTCGATTCAAATGGAATTCCTGACATTTTTGTTAGTTTGTTATTTTTTTTATTTTTTTTTTCTTTAATTTTTTTATAGTTATTTTTTTCATTTGTTATTTTCTTGAGGGGGTCACGACTAGCAAAGCTGCAACTGTTGCTTGTGGTCATTTGTAATAATAATAATAATAATAATAATAATATAATAATAATAATAATAATCAGAACATGAAACCTATTCATATGGAACAAGCCCACCAAAGGGGTCCACTGACTTGAAATTGAAGCTTCCAAATAATAATAAGGCATTCATTAGGAAGAAGTAAGAGGAAGTAAAGGGAAATAGAGAAAAAAAGAGATCTCGCTTATTAAAAAAGAAAAACATATTAATAAATAAATAAATAGATAAAAATACATTAAAATGTAAGGAGAATAATATTAGGGTAGCAATGCATTGCTTCTTCGCTTGAACTCTATGTACTGAAACGCCAAGTGGAACCATATATTTTCCCAGTGTGTATATGGTCAATAAATTCCACTTGTATATTCGTCATCATCTAACAATATATGTACTTGTATTAGAGCACCACAGGCGGTACGTAACGTCCCTAAAGGGTCCGGACTTGCCCCTCTTGATCCTCTTAAATGAACCTCCTCTCTGTTCAAAATAATAACAGCGAGAACAACATGAACATAATTATAACAATAATTCAGGCACCAGTCATTGCGGGTAATGTCTCAGGAATTCCTCTGTACTGCACAGTCGATTAAGTGGGTCGCCAGCTTTAACAACTAGGTTAAATAACTACGAGGGAATGGGGACTAAATCATTTTTTGCGGGACAAGTTATTTTTCTGGTGAATGTTACATCAATCATTTCAGTTCATTGTTTTACAGATATGATAATCTACATGTACAGTATTGCCAACTTTAAGGTTTGTTCACTTGGTGATACAGTTTTAACATTTTTATGTTTTTTGACTTGGTAATAAATTCCAAAGCATACATACTTCAGTTTGTTTTCAGACGCAAATATAAATAAACATATATACACATATGCACGCACACACACATATATGTGTATATATATACATATATATATTTATATGTATATGTATATACTCCCAATACTAAAATAAAGGTCAAATGCATTAATGCTTGCCACGTGCTTCCACGTTTTGACTGTATTGCGGATGTGTGTATGTACGATAATGACGCGAAAGTGCTTGGTAAGCAACGCACACACACACGCACATATATACAGACACAAAATACACACACATAATATACATACGATAATCCATAATTCTGATTAGTTTATGTATGTGGCAAGAAAGCTGACAAATTGAAAGGACATACCCACCCAATTTATGCAGTGAATATGAAACATCAAACGCATTCGCAAATTACGTACGAGACAACTGAACACCGCCACAGACGTAATCCCAGAGAATTTATAGGTCAATCAAACGACCTCGTTTTTGCCATCAAATATGGATGAAGAAACGAGCATCACTCAGTCTGGTTTTCAACGCGAAATCAATATTTGTTCAAATTCTGCTCGGGTTACGACAGAGAGCAAATTCTTTTTATGATTATTCACACAGTCAACAGCGGGAAGAAGTGGGTTCCACCTCGGTGCATAAATTATGAGCTGCTGGGGGCAACACTGCTGTGCGTGGGTGAGACTGGATCAGCCGATTTGGCGAGAGATGTACTTGCGCCTTTGCTCGAATCCTGAATTTCGTTTTTTCTTCCGTGCTCGTCGAATCTTCGGAAGACGCTTAAGGTAGCGGGTGTTTGTATATTTATTATTATTATTATTATTATTAGTAGTAGTAGTAGTAGTAGTAGTAGTAGTAGTTGTAGTAGTATTTAAGTTTCGTTTCTTGTTAACATTATCATTACATTGAAGAATGAAGAGTATTAACGGTAACTTAATTATTATCATTATTATTATTATTATTATTATTATTATTATTATTATTGTTATTATTATTATTATTATTATTTAAAGAATTACGAGTATTAACGGTAACCTAATTATTATTATTATTATTATTATTATTATTATTATTTAAAGAATTAAGGGTATTAACAGTAACGTTATTATTATTATTATTATTATTATTATTATTATTATTATTATTATTATTATTATTATTATTATTATTATTCAGAAGATGAAGAACCCTATCCATATGGAACAAGCCCACCAAAGGGGCCACTGACTTGAAATTCTTTAAGCTTCCAAAGAATATTAAGTTGCTCATTAGGAAGAAGTAAGAGGAAGTAAAGGGAAATACAGAAAGAAGAGATCCCACTTATTAAAAAAAAAGAAGAAAGAATTAATAAATAGATAAACAGATAAAAATATATTAAAATGCAAGGAAGATAATATTAGGTCAGTAATGCATTGCATCTTCGCATGAACTTCTGATGTTTCAATTGCACGACAACCTCAGTAGGGAGGCTGTATTTGATATTTGTATCACATTAGCTGTTTAGCCGTTCATTTTCAAGAGGAGATTGTATATATAATAATAATAATAATAATAATAATAATAATAATAATAATAATAATAACCTTGATGTGTCCCGTGTTTCTTGCAAGACTAAACCCCGTAATTATTTGTGGAACGGAAATGAAAATAATTATTATTATGATAATAATTGATAGGATTATCTCCGTTTTTCTTGGCGCGTCTCGCCGGCTGTAATGTAATTTTCAAAAAAAAAAAAAACAAAAGAATTGATTACATATTACAATCTGTCTTTCGAATTTCAGCCCCTGCTGAATATTTTTTATATATATATATATATATATATATATATATATATATATATATATATATATATATATATATATATATGGGAGTGTTTGTGCTTGCACCGTATTTGTGTATATACATTCACTCACAAACATACACACACACATATATGTGTGTTTGCGTGCGTGCGCGCGCGCGTACATTTACCCCTCAGTTCTTTTCAATTACTAATAAATACCTGAAGAAAAAAAAAAGGAAAAAATTGGACCCCCAAGACGTTGGGTGTATTGCACTCTTAATCACCACTCTGTACCTGGGCGGCAGGTGCGTTGGGACACGCTGTAATCGTTAAGTAGAAGCTAATTACTTCATCGTTGCCATTAACCTCCACGTGGAAAGAAAAAACGTGCCGACAATTAGAGCATGAAAGCGTTTGCATGTTCGTGGGATTTGGCGGCGTTGGCAACTCTCTCTCTCTCTCTCTCTCTCTCTCTCTCTATATATATATATATATATATATATATATATATATATATATATATGTATATATAATTATATATATATATATATATATATATATATATATATATATATATATATATATATATATATATATATATATATATATGTATATATATTTTACTGTCATTTGTAACGTTGTATTTTACTTCTTCTACTTATTATTATTGTTATTGTTGTTGTTTTTTAAAAAGTATATTAATTTTATTTACGAAAATAAAGATTAAAAAGATTAAGCTAACTTTGACAACGAAAAACTTTTGCCTTGGCGATAGCTGAGGAAATTTTTTTTTTATATAATGTTATAAATATTACTGCGGAAATGTTTTTTTTTTATGTTATAAATATTTGCTACCAACAAAAATATGTTTATTGAAAAAAACATATTTATCATGACGAAATACCTCATTTGCTAAGTAAACGAAATTCAACTTTTTTTTTTAGGGTAAATATTATATTGAAATACCTGGCTGATTTATGCTCCATATGGCGGGCGGCGGCAGTAATGCCGTCAGTGCACCTCATGCGGTGCACTGTAGACATTACCCAAGGTTCATTGCAGCGTCCCTTCCTTAGGCCCTTAGCTGCATCCCTTTTCATTCCTTTTACTGTACCTCCTTTCATATTCTCTTTCTTCCATCTTTCTATCCACCTCTCCTAACAATTGTCCCATAATGCAACTGCAAAAGGTTTTCCTCCTGTTACACCTGTCAGACCTCTTACTCTCAATTACCGTTTCAGCGCTGAATGACCTCATAGGGCCCAGCGCTTGGCCTTCGGCCTAAATTCTATATTCCATTCCAATCCATTCCTGGCTGATTGATTTTATAAAATGATAAGTAATTGGGAATGATCTTTTCACTAATTAGGAATTATGGAATTAGGAATTGCTGGAATATCGCTAATGGGAATGGAAGTTAAAATTAGGAATTTTTTGATCGGTGCAGAAATTGCTGGAATGTCGCTAATGGGAATGGAAGTTAAAAATAGGTAAGCTTTAATATTTTTTACCAAAAGAAAGGACGGAAATGTACTCGCTGTATTAGGAATTGGAATTCACGTGTCTGTTGATAACTAAATTGAGAGAGCGAGAGAGAGATTGAGGGAGAGAAAGAGGAAGAGAGAGAGAGAGAGAGAGAGAGAGAGAGAGAGAGAGAGAGAGAGAGAGAGATTGAGGAGAGAAAGAGAGAGAGAGAGAGAGAGATTGAGGGAGAGAAAGAGAGAGAGAGAGACATTGAGGGAGAGAGAAAGAGAGAGAGAGATTGAGGGAGAGAGAGAGAGAGAGACTGATGGAGAGAAAGAAGGAGAAAGAGAGACAGATATTGAGAGAGAGAGAGAATACATTACAGTTTTAATATTTTACCTTTGCTGTATAAAGAAAATATACCTTAATTCAAGCAATACTTTCACGAATCATGTTATAAAATAAAATTAAAATCTATATCAGCTTTAGTTCTCTAGAGAATATAATAAATTTGATAAATCACTTACTTCACAAGGAAAAAATAACCACAATTTTTTTTTTTTTTTGCTTTTTTCTTTCTTTTTTGCTTTTTGTAAAAAATTTCCCCAAACACAAAGGAACAAACAAACAGTAATCGCTGTCATCGGAATTCACCTCTTTTTTATTAGTTTTCTATAAAAGAAAACTATTATGGAGATGGCTTTTTATAGTCTGTCCGTCCGCACTTTTTCTGTCCGCCCCCAGATCTTGAAAACTGCTGAGGCTAGAGGGCTGCAAATTGGTATGTTGATCATCCACCCTCCAATCATCAAACATACCAAATTGCAGCCCTCTAGCCACAGTAGTTTTTATTTTATTTAAGGTTAAAGTTAGCCATGGTCGTGCGTCTGGCAGCGCTATAGGTGCTAACAACACAGGCCACCACCGGGGCCGTGGGTGAAAGTTTCTTGGGCATCGGCTGAGAGTTTAATGGGCCGTGGCTGAGAGTTTCATAAAGCATCATACGCTGTACAGAAAACTCGATTGCGCCGAAGAAACTTCGGCGCATTCTTTACTTGTTTTACTTTTTTTTCAATTTTCAAATCATAATTTTTTATTGTGTTAATTGGTGTTATTTAATTATATAGATCTGTAGTATTGTTAGGCTTCGGGCCTAATTTTTTTTTTAAATTATTCTCAGAAACTCTCGATTTAAAGCAGTTTGATTTTGACGTTTTTTGTCAGTCACAGAGGCACAAACAGGTATAGCTATAATGGTAATTCACCTCGGTCTTATTATTATGATAGTTGTCTAAACAGCACTCAAGGCACTAGGGGGGGAGGGTGGGGGAACACCTGGGCACGTGCCCACCCCATGAAAAATAATGATAAAATAATAATATTGAAGAATTAGATAATAACATAAATATAAAAATGGGAAAAATAAAAAAATCGATTAAAGAAATAATATATATATATATATATATATATATATATATATATATATATATATATATATATATATATATGTGTGTGTGTGTGTGTGTGTGTATAATATGAAAATTGGTGCGCCCCCGCCCCCTCATGAAATTTTTCTGGATCCACTAATGACTCAAGGAAAGGTTGAGAGTTTGAGACAATGGCTTCTGCAGTGGCAGAACAATAATGAGTCTATATACCTGTGCTTTCTCACCTGTCCTTGACGCCCAACGTAAATACCAAGTCATCACGCAATGTAAAAGTACCCTTTAGTATAACTCTATTGTATTTTTTCTTACTTATATTTTCTTTGTTAAGAAAATAACTATTTTCTGTTCTTTATTGTGATTGTGCGTGACAGCTAAACTTAATATTTTTTCGTTGTTCTTGCAATTTCCTGGCCATAATATTCTTAATGGGTTTTATAATCTCATGCTCTGTTTCGTAATTTATCCACTAGAGTAACGGCTTGGTTGAATTTTTGTGTCTTCCACTTCGTGTTAATACTCCCATTCTTGCCCAAAAGGTAAAGATACCACGTTAATTTTTTTTTTATTTTAGCTGATAGATAAGATGGGTGAAAGGAGAATGAGGCCAGTTAGCTAGCTAACCATGGTAGGGAATAGTTTAGAAAGTTACAGTAAGTATTAGTAAGAGTATTGTAAAGGTGTGGTTTGGTCACAATTCTATTTAGCGAAATGTACAATTTTTCCTACTTAATATTAACATATTACAAAAACGATTTTGCTCGCTACATTCAGACGAAACGCTCAACGATTGCGATGTTCTGTTTAATTGTTTATAAAATACTTAAATAATTGTGTTGTGTATACTTCGCCTTAGGGTTTGAAATTTGGTTGGTAGTTTTCTCTCTCTGTCAGACCTAAAATTCTCAGACGTTTTCAATTCCCAAGGTTCTAATTTTCCTCTTTAATTTCCTTTCAAGATTTTTACTTTTTGACGATTTAAAATTTTCCAATCACGGACACTTAGGCCTATCTATGCTTGCAAAATTACATGAGCGAAACAGGAAGAGCATAAATAGACTCCTAGGCGTATCTGTGCTTGCACAATTAGGCCTATCTATGCATGCACAATTAGGCCTATCTATACATGCACAATTAGGCCTATCTATACATGCAAAATTACGTAAGCTCATCTATGCTTGCACTTAGCAGTGCATACGCGTGCGTACACAAGCGCAGATGAACGCTCGCGCATGCGCACAGACGCACAAACACTCGTGGGTGGACGCCGGGGAAATAATTGCATGACTCACGCCATTAAAACCCCGCGGATTCCGAGAAGAGCGGAGGCGGAAGTGTAACCGCGACTGGGAATCCAGGACTGGAATCGTTCACCTTCGGGCGGGAATTGCGGGGGAGGGGGTTAGGGTGTGTTGCTGTTAGCCGTGACAGGGATTTCATATCGGGAATCCATTTTATTTAATAGTTTCGGAAGGTTCTGCTCCGCCGATGACCATTCTTCTTCTTCTGGGACAAAATGTGATATTATCTTGGCGCAGAGTTATCGATTGGTCAAAAGATTTCGGGTGTCCAAGTGTGTTTGGTAGGTTTATGCGTATGGGTACATGTTACGGTAAGATTGTGAAAGCAGGGATTTTCACGAAATCCCTGAAATTCTCAGGGAATTCGTGGAATCACCGATTCACTTAGGGACATTTGATTCCCGAGGGGCTAGTACTAAACGCGGCGAAACTGATTCATCAACAGTTTCGCCGTGTTTAGTACTAGCCCCTGGGGGGTCAAATGTCCTCAAGTGCGTTTGATCCCCGCGGGGATATAAACACGGCGATACGGTGAAGATATCCCTAAGTGAATTGGTGATTTTACGAATTTGAAAATTTCCACAGTCTTACTGTAACATTATATATATATATATATATATATATATATATATATATATATATATATATATATATATATATATATATATATTCCTTTATAATTTCTAGGTTTTGTCTCCATTCAAAAAACTCTTTGTTTCGACCCTGTCACAGAGTTTTGCCAAATACCTTGTTTTTCCTATACCATTCTTCACCTTTTATCTCTTCCTATCATCATTCGTTGTGTTTATAAATTTCCTCCTCCCTCGGCTATACAAACATCCATTCCTCCATGTTTTTTAATTTAATATGTTTAATATAACCTTCCTATTACTAACACTCTTTCAGCTTTCTTTTCTTACAAATACTTTCACGATCTTTCACCAGTGTCAAAGCTTCTGATCACTATCACCAGTCATCACAAAAATCACTCACTTTGTACTCAATACAGAATCCCCTTTAGGTATCACTCAGATTTACACCAGTACTGTCCTTACGTCCACGTCATTTTTGAATACCTTTGTAGGTAACACACTCTTCTTCCCGTGAGGGGGGTATGCCGTCAGTGCACCTCACGCGGTGCACTGTAGGCATTACTTAAGGTTCTTTGCAGCGTCCGTTCTTAAGGCCCCTAGCTGCTATAACCCCCTTTCATTCCTTTTACTGTACCTCCGTTCATATTCTCTTTCTTCCATCTGACTTTCCACCCTCTCTTAATAGTTGTTTCATAGTGCAGCTGCGAGGTTTTCCTCCTGTTACACCTGTCAAGCCTTTCACTCTCAATTTCCTTTTCAGCGCTGAATGACCTCATCAGACCCACTCTTACCCTGATGCGAAAATTTGTGTCAGTTTTATTGTAAATTTTTTTTTTTTTTTTTTTGCGGTCACTGTTACAGGGAAGAAACCTTTCATGATCCTTACATCATCTTTCTTACCTGAACTCGCTCACACTGCTCTTTTCTATCAACCCTTCTATCATTCGCTCTCTCTCTCTCTCTCTCTCTCTCTCTCTCTCTCTCTCTCTCTCTCTCTCTCTCTCTCTCTCTCTCTCTCTATATATATATATATATATATATATATATATATATATATATATTTGTTTATTTGTTTATTTATTTAACTACTGTTTGCTGGGACCAAGTAAAATTGGGCTAGCAGTCTTACCCCTCTAAATGGAAAAAAGGCTTTAGGTAAAAAACAATTATATACTGTATATATATAATGATATATATATATTTATTTATATATGTATTTATTTATAATATGTATGTATGTGTGTGTGTGTGTTTGCGGATGAGGGCTGGTAGGGGCGCAGGTGTGTGGGTGTATTGAACGCTCTGAAATGACACTTAACACCTGCCTTGATATTGAACAGAGGTAAAGTGGTGATTCCCCGTTCGCTCATAAATAGAACTAAATGCAGTGCATTACTACCCTAATACTATTCTTCTTGCATTTTAATACGTTTTTATGTATTCATCTTTTTATTAATTTATTTTTTCTTTTTTGATAAGTGGGATATCTCTTCTTTCTGTATTTCCCTTTACTTCCTCTTACTTCTTCCTAATAATAATAATAATAATAATAATAATAATAATAATAATAATAATAATAATAATAATAATAATAATAATGTCGATATTGAATAGAGCTTAAGAACACTTAACCTCACAAGTACAGTGATTCAATGATTCCCTTATGACTTTTGGCAACGATTCATTTACCAACGTCAGGGTTCTCGTGCGGTGCACTGTAGTCATTCCTCAAGGTTCTTTGCAGCGTCCCTTGAACCCTTAGCTGCAACCACTTTCATTCCTTTGACTGTACCTCCGTTCATATTCTCTCCCGTCTTACTTTCCTCAAACCTCTCCTGACAACTGATTCCTACTGCTTTGAGGCTTTCCTCCTGTTACGCCTTTCAAACCTTTTTACTGTCAGTTTCCCTTTCAGCGCTGAATGATCTCGTAGGTCCCAGTGCTTGGCGTTTTGTCTAAATTCTATATTCTGTTCTATTCAGCGTCAGGGAACTAGTGATTGCAGAAGTTGGTAATTGCTTAAAACTGAATATAAACTGTAGTTGATGAAATATGTGATTTAGATTCAGTATCAATGATGATAGATTTTGGTGATGGTACTGATATGTATTAATAATTATGATTATGTAAGACTAGTATAAGTATCATCACGTATTTACAAGGACATGAAGAGATAAGATATTATTTGTAAAAGGTAATTCTCTGAATAGATTGGTCTACATGCCTTTACACCAGTGGGTCCCAGCCAGGGGGGAATTTCAGAGTGTGGGGGGGCGGGGATTGTGACCACAGATTGGCAGGCTCAAACTGGCTCTAGGACCACACAAAACGCAGTGTGCATCGGTCCGCTAGTTTGTGCGTTTCTGTTAGAATTTTGCTGCATATCATCTGGAATGCACCTTTTGAGGCAGGCAATTTTAGGAAGGGGGTTAGGAATAACATTCTGTCACACAGGCCGAAAAAGGTTGAGAACCACTTCTCCATACTGTATACATTATTCTGTACTGTATAATTTATTCTGTAGAGACACCATAAATGTTTCTGTAAATAAAATTGGCCAAGAAATCTTGAATTCAGTCAATTTTCGCGATGAGTCGTCCACTCGGCACCTCTCAAGGGGACTGACGTTTTGTTTGTTATTGAAATTGAATGCCTTGGGGTCTGAAGGCTCGTTAGCAGTTGTGAATCTCCTGTGATTATTTTTTTTTTTTTGGCCAATTAATTCGTTTTGCGCTCGAGTAATTTTCGTAGGAATTTTCGATGAGGCTGCTTTGAGAAGTCGGTTGATCTGAGCATAATGAGTTGCATGTGCGTGTTTGTGAGAGACAGAGAGAGAGAGAGAAAGAAGGTTTTCTAGATGCCTGGATGTTGTTCGTTGTTTTATGAGAGAGAGAGAGAGAGAGAGAGAGAGAGAGAGAGAGAGAAATTCCCAGATGAGAGACGTTGTGTTTGATGGAATATGAGATTGATTTAGTTTTTTTGTCATGTTTGTATGAGAGAGAGAGAGAGAGAGAGAGAGAGAGAGAGAGAGAGAGAGAGAGAGAGAGAGAGAGAGAGGTGCTGGCTGATTTTAATATATGTATGTGTGTCTGTGTTAGGGAGAGAGAGAGAGAGAGAGAGAGAGAGAGAGAGAGAGAGAGAGAGAGAGAGAGAGAGAGAGATTTCCTGTTTGATTTTAATAAAATGTGTGTGTGTGTGTGTGTGTGAGAGAGAGAGAGAGAGAGAGAGAGAGAGAGAGAGAGAGAGAGAGAGAGAGAGAGAGAGATTTCCAGGCTGATTTTAATAAAATATGTATGTGTTTCTGTGTTAAAAAGAGAGAGAGATCCTGGTTGATTTATATAAAATATATATATATGTGAGTGTCTGCGCTAGAGAGAGAGAGAGAGAGAGAGAGAGAGAGAGAGAGAGAGAGAGAGAGAGAGAGAAAGAGAGAGAACCCTCATTTTCCGTAATTCCAAAACTTTCACGATTGACCTATCAGAATGTCCCCCGCGTGACGTAACGTTCGTTGCTCACGAGAAAGAAAAAGTCATCATGTCATTGTGACAGAATATCAAACTTCTTCTTCTGTAACTTCGGGAAGAAAATCTGCGATTTATGAACACGGAACACTGTCGGCAAAATGAATAAAAAATATATATTAATTCTTGCCATAAAAGAAGTTTTGCAAACTTGGTCCATTGGAATTTCGGGAAGCAAGTTTGCGATTGATTATCAAGGACCACTTTTTTTGGGGTGGGAGTTTTTTGGGGGGTTTGGGGAAGGTTTTATTTTGGGAGGAGGGAGTTTTTTTTTTTTTTTTTGGGAGTTTTTTTGGGGGACCAGTAGTGGGGTATTGCCGTCAGTGCACCTCACGTGGTGTACTGTAGGCATTACTTAAGATTCTTTGCAGCGTCCCTTCGGCCCCTAGCTGCAACCACCTTCATTCCTTTTACTGTACCTCCGTCCATATTCTCTATCTTCCATCGAGCTTTCCACCTTCTCTAACAAATGTTTCCTAGTGCAGCTGCGAGGCCTTCCTCCTGTTACACCTGTCAAACCTTTTACTGTCAATTTCCCTTTCAGCGTAGCTTGGTCTTTGGCCTAAATTCCCTATTCCAATTCCAATTCCAATTTTACTTTCAGCTTTATTATCATCATCATCATCATTAGTATTATCATTATTATTATCATTTTCATTATCGTCATCATCACCAATTATTATTATTATTATTATTATTATTATTATTAAATTCTATTCTTGAATCCAAAGGTTTGTACTGCATAAGAGTTACTTATTATCTTGTGGCCTCAAACGACCCTTAAGAATAACAAGTAAAAAATGTGCCGAAGTTGCTTCGGCGCAATCGAGTTTTCTGCAAAGCCGCTACAGCGTATAATCAAGGCCACCGAAAATAGATCTATCTTTCGGTGGTCTCGGTATAATTCTGTACGAGCCGCGGTCCATGAAACTTTAACCACGGCCCGGTTGTGGCCTGTCCTATATCGTTGCCAGAAGCACGATTATGGCTAACTTTAACCTTAAATAAAATAAAAAATAGTGAGGCTAGAGGGCTGCAATTTGGTATGTTTGACGACTGGAGGGTGGATGATCAACATACCAATTTGCAGCCCTCTAGCCTCAGGAGTTTTTAAGATCTGGGGGCGGACAGAATAAAGTGCGGACGGACAGACAAAGCCGGCACAATAGTTTTCTTTTCAGAAATCTAAAAAGACTTTATAGTCTCATCCTGCTTTTCAATTTACTGAATGACTCAGTTCCTTCCCCGAAAACTTGGGGCCATTTGTTGACGCAATTTGCGTAATTGCAGACGGGCCAATTGCGTAAATTACCAGACGGTGATTATACGTCTCCAAGGTCACTGGGGAAGAGGTGCCATTTTCTTACTTTGATTCTTGTAATTATTTTTTTTTTTATTCCTTGTGTTAGGGATTGTGATTGTTTTTATATTTTTGTGTTTTTTTATATTGTTGAGGGAAGATCGTACAATTTTCATAATTTTTTTATTTTTGGAAAAATTATTAGATTATCCTGAGGGAAGATCGTACAATTTTCATAATTTTTTTTATTTTTAAAAAAATTATTAGATTATCCTGAGGGAAGATCGTACAATTTTCATAATTTTTTTTATTTTTAAAAAAATTATTAGATTATCCTGAGGGAAGATCGTACAATTTTCATATTTTTTTTATTTTTGGAAAAATTATTAGATTATCCTGAGGGAAGATCGTACAATCTTCATAATTTTTTTCGGGGGGGAAAATTATTAGATTATCTTAATTTGACTTGTTGTTCCCCTTCTCCTTACTTATCGTCCCCTCACGGGGTGCACTGTAAGCATTACTCAAGGCTCTTAGTAGCGTCCCATCGGCCCCTAGCTGCTACAACCCCTTTCATTCCTTTTACTTTACCTCCGTTCATATTCCCTTTCTTCCATCTTAATTTCCTTAACCCTCTCCTAACAATCGATTCATATTGCAACTGCTTTGAGGTTTTCCTCCTGTTACACCTTTCAAACCTTCTACTCTCAATTTCCTTTCATAGGTCCCAGCTTAGCGTGGCCTTTGGCTTAAAATCGATATTCCATTCCCTTACTTTTTGCATAATTCACTTTTCTTTTTAACCAGAATTTTTTTTTCACCTGTTTATCATTCACCTTGCTGCTTCTTACATTGTACCTGTCCAGGTTAATTGCTGTCTGGGCCGTTTCATTGATCTGAAACTGGTTCTGGTGACTCATCATTCTCAACCCTTACTCTCAGCCACTTGGGGAGAGAGAGAGAGAGAGAGAGAGAGAGAGAGAGAGAGAAATCATTAAAGCTATCTGTTATTCTGGGAATGGAATCCAATGAGTTTCATATATATATATATATATATATATATATATATATATATATATATATTACCTACATGTATACGTATACACATGCATACATGTATGTATATTATTCCTGCTTTTCTGTTCCTTTCTTTATCATATCATTACCTCGGGCAACTTGGTGCGTGTACAAGGCCATCAGGGTGATTAATTGTCCGGAGTCTTTCATTGATCTCAAGTTGTCAAGGTGACTCATTCTGTCAGGGGAGAGAGAGAGAGAGAGAGAGAGAGAGAGAGAGAGAGAGAGAGAGAGAGAGTTGGTTTTGTCTTGTCATTATGTCTAGAAAGAAACGTGAAAAAATTATAGAAATAAATCAGAGAGAGAGAGAGAGAGAGAGAGAGAGAGAGAGAGAGAGAGAGAGAGAGAGAGAGAGAGAGAGAGAGCGCTTAATACCCCGTCATTATCCCCCAGTATGATTGGTCCAGGCCTTAAGGACTAAATCAATTACCCTAATTATTTGCTGCCATGATTTCGGGGATACCTATTCCTCTTTCGTATTTTTCCGGAGCCTCTGCTAAGTTTCGGTGACATAACTGTTGGGTAATTAATAACGACCGTAGGTTATTATTATTATTATTATTATTATTATTATTATTATTATTATTATTATTATTATTATTATTCAGTAGATGAACCCTATTCATATGGAACAAGCCCACCAAAGGGGCCACTGACTTGAAATTCTAGCTTTAAAGGATATTATTATTATTATTATTATTATTATTATTATTATTATTATTATTATTATTATTATTATTATTATTATTATTATTATTATTATTCAAGCCCACCAAAGGGCCATTGACTTGGTATGTTTGATGACTGGAGGGTGGATGGTCAACATACCAAGTTGCAGCCCTCTAGCCTCAGTAGTTTTTCAGATCTGAGGGCGGACAGAAAAAGTGCGGACGGACAGACATATAGCCATCTCCATAATAGTTTACCTTCACAGAAAACTAAAAACCCAATGCAAAATTAAATCATTAGGGAGCACTATTCAACAGAGAGAGAGAGAGAGAGAGAGAGAGAGAGAGAGAGAGAGAGAGAGAGAGAGAGAGAGAGAGAGAGAGAGACGACAAAAGAAATATCTCGTTAAACTTTCTTGAAAATATCCCCAACAAAAAAGAACTATTCTCACAAGAAAAAATCCTATCCTAAATTAAATTAAAGGAGAGAGAGAGAGAGAGAGAGAGAGAGAGAGAGAGAGAGAGAGAGAGAGAATATCCCCAACGGGAAACTATTCTCATAAATCTTAGCTTGAAACAGTCGGGCAGAAGCTGTACCTCCGATACTCGCCGGCAGTATATTCCACCAAAATATTCCATCAATATTCTGGGGCGATAATTGCTTTCAGACCTCAGGAGGAACTGGCGTAGATGGTAAGCTAAAGTGAGTGAGGATCCTGTCCAGTAAATAATTCATTCTTGCGGGTCAGAATACACAAACAGTTTGTTTAAAAATTTTTTCTCTGATTTTCATTATTATATTTTTCTTGATACAATGGAGTTCTCTGGTCGTGGGAGGTCAGAGTGTTAGAGGAAATTAATTAAAAATATGAAAATAAAAGTGTTAGAGAAATTAATTAAAAATATGAAAATAAAAGTGTTCGAGAAATTTATTAAAAATTTGATAATAAAAGTGTTAGAGAAATTAATTGAAAACATGAAAATAAAAGTGTTAGAGAAATTAATAAAAAATATGAAAATTAAAGTGTTAGAGAAATTAATTTAAAATATGAAAGTAAAAGTGTTAGAGAAATTAATTAAAAATATGGAAATTAAAGTGTTCGAGAAATTAATTAAAAATATGAAAATGAAAGTGTTAGAGAAATTAATTGAAAACATGAAAATAAAAGTGTTAGAGAAATTAATTAAAAATATGAAAATAAAAGTTTTAGAGAAATTAATTTAAAATATGAAAATAAAAGTGATAGAGAAATTGAGGAAGAATTGAATTGAAAATATGAATATAAGAATATGGAAATAAAAGTGTTAGGGGTAAGTGAAAAAGAATTCCATTTGAAATATGAATATAAGAATATGGAAATAAGTCTTAGAGAAACTGAGAAAGAATTCCATTGAAAAAATGAATATAAGAATATGGAAATAAAAGTGTTAGAGAAACTGAGGAAGAATTAAATTGAAAATATGAATATAATAATATGAAATTAAGTGTTAAAGAAATTGAAAAATATAAGAATATGAAAATAAGAAATTAAAAGAAATTCATCGAATTCAAAAAATTAAACATCTTTCTTCTCAGGCTTTGATGCAATCGGATCCTATTTGGTCAAATAATCCTTTTAAGGATTCACATCCTTTACAAATAGATTTTCGAGGAAAAAATATAAACATAAGACTGTGAAAAGACCCGTGTACTTAGATAAATAAATTCGTTTATAGATATGATAACATCTCAAGTATAATAGGATTTGTTGATGGAATCGAGTAAAAATGATTGAGATAAACCGGAAATTTAAATAAAAAGTGAATATAGCAATAGATAGCAAGAACAAGAAGTAAATCGAGTTTTCTGTACAGCGTATAATCAAGGCCACCGAAAACAGATCTATCTTTCGGTGGTCTCGGTATAATGCTGTGTGAGCCGCGGCCCATGAAACTCTCAGCCGGCTGTGGTGGCCTGTGTTGTTGCGTTGCCAGAGACACGATCATGGCTGACTTTAAGCTTAAATAAAATAAAAACTGCTGAGGCTAGAGGGCTGCAATTTGGTATGCTTGATGATTGGAGGGTGGATGATCAACATAACCAATTTGCAGCCCTCTAGCCTCCTCAGTAGTTTTTAAGATCTGAGGGAGGACAGAAAAGTGTGGACTTTAGACAAAGCCTCCTCCTCCTCCTCCTCCTCCTCCTCCTCCTCCTCCTCCTCCTCCTCCTCCTCCTCCTCCTCCTCCTGGACAAACAGGGAAGGACGCGAGTAATAAAGGAGGTCGGTGCTCCCTCAGGAAGAGAAATCTTTGGAATCACACGAAGGGAACCTCAGTAAAGCCGAGCGTAGGTGGGTGCGGATAATTGAACCTTTTGTCTTTCGGAATATTCCGCTCGTTCCGCAGGCGTGTCGCGGATTGAACTGTTTGGTTTCTCGAGGAAGGATTTTTGAAGTATGTATTAACTATACTACCCCCTTCCCCCCTCCCCCAACCCCTTCATCAGATGAGATGACTCCTCCAGAGAGGTGTATGCGTCTAGTTTTCATTTAGATATTTTTTTCAAAGATTTTTAGATCAGTTTTTCATCTCTCTCTCTCTCTCTCTCTCTCTCTCTCTCTCTCTCTCTCTCTCTCTCTCTCTCTCTCTCTCTCTCTCTCTCTCTATATATATATATATATATATATATATATATATATATATATATATATATATATATATATATATATATATATATATATATATATATATATATGCATATATATATATATATATATATTTGTATATAATAAATTATATATATATATATATATATATATATATATATATATATATATATATATATATATATATATATATATATATATATATATATATATATAATGTACACATTATTGAGAGAGAAAGAGAAAGATAGATATGTAGTGTATGTAAATCTACGGACGTCTTTGATTATGTGAATGCAGAAAAAAAAAATTCATTATACATGTTTGTGCATAGACCCACGTAAATCCTATATTATGCGCGGACGGAGAGAGAGAGAGAGAGAGAGAGAGAAAGAGAGAGAGAGAGAGAGAGAGAGAGAGAGAGAGAGAGAGAGAGAGAGAGAGAGGCAGCCAAATGTGATAATGAAAATAATCATAATTCATTAAAACTGTTAATCATTAATGATCGCAAAGACGCTCATAAAAAGCGATCGTCTCTTTTTGCTATAAACCCTTTCCTTCCTTTTACTGTACCTCCGTTCATATTCCCTCTCTGCCATCTTACTTTCCTCAACCTTCTTCTAACAATTATTTCATGGTGCATCTGCGAGGCCTTCTTCCTGTTACGCCTCTGTAATCTTTGTGTTTTCCTTTGATAGCGGAATGATCTCATAGGTCCCAGCGCTTGGCCTGCGGCCTAAATTCTATATATTCTGTTCTACTGTAATGGTTTTGATGTGATGTTTAGAGCAATTCCTTTTGTCGTTCTTTTTAAGATATTTTGATTTAGAGTTTTTTTTTTTTGTAAAATGCAAAGAAATATATTAAGTTTTCCTGCAAGCACTAACTTTGGGAAAGGTGAATGAAGATTTCAATGAATAATATTAGTGATCATCAATCTGAACTAAAATTGTGGAAAAAATGGGAGAAATTCAATATTAAACTGACTGAAGGAGCTCTGATGAGTTTGAGTTCAAGTAAGATAATCTATAATAATAAAATCCGAGTGGTTCGCGTAGGTCGGGGATCGGGAGGGTAGGGAAGACATGACACATACACCCTCCTCCTGCAAACCTGTTTGTCCGCCCCGGGGTAGGTAGGGAATCGGGAGGGTAGGGAAGACATGACACATCCACCCTCCTCCTGCAAATCTGTTTTTCCGCCCCGGGATGAATCGGGAGGTTAGGGGAGGCATGACACATCCACCGTAATCCTGCAAACCTGTTTGTCCGCCCCAGGGTAGGTAGGGAATCGGGAGGATAGGGAAGACATGGCTGGCAGCGCCGGGTTCCGGCGCAGCGTAGCGCGCGCCATCAAGCTCGTAGCATACAACAACACGTAGGAAAACTCACAGAACGGGTCGAGTGTCAGACCTCATTAAGCATTCAGCCCGAATCGTCGATTCTACATTCCTTTTTACCCCAAAGCACGAAGGGAGACTCTGGTCATGCCATCGTTACTGCCCCCTGTGGCGATCAATGCTCAGATGTAGCATTGAGGAGTATACTGTATATATATATATATATATATATATATATATATATATATATATATATATATATATATATATATATATATATACCTCAGGCGTGTATGTGTATGTGTGTGTTCGTGTGTGTTTATGTAATGCGTGAGAATAGCATTGGCGTATTGGTATCAAGTGGGCGGTCCCGTATCACGCTCAATCTCTGTCCCCGCTTCTATTACAGAGTAGACGGGTGGAAAGGGGCGGTGGGTTTCGACCAAATGGTACCCTTTAGTTGACACGCGGGTCAAATTTGGTGTTTACAGACCGGCGCCTGCTGTCATTTTGACCGTAGCGGGAATGTTGTGACATGTTCATTTTTGTTTAGGGGGTCAGGTGGAAGAAATGATAGAGAGATTTGTGTGGTCTTTGATTATATATATATATATATATATATATATATATATATATATATATATATATATATATATATATATATATATATATATATATATATATATATATATATATACACACACACATTAAACGTCAGCAGATTGTGGTACTCATTATGAAAAGTTTGAATGTCTATAATGACCAATTTTTGCTAAGTCTTCATGAAGCAGAATATTTTCAAATGGTCGCCTGCATATAATTGACTCTTAATTATTTTTAATTTTCGTAATTTTATTTTATGAAAATCCCCATTACTTTTTTTTTTGGGCTGTCATGTGGAAGGAAATTCGTTTTACTTACTCATTTCTTAATAGGTTTTATTTCTTTTTCTCATAATTGCTTTAACTTTACTTTTATTCACATTTTCTCAACTTTTTAGTGTTTTGTTTATCAATTCCTGGATAGATAATTATCTGTGTGCTGTATTAAACATTATTCTTATTTACGTTTATCTTACTCATCATTTATTATCTACTTACCGCTTCGTATATATTCTTTCTGCTTCTTAGCTCTTACTGACGCATCTTCCCCCTTCCTTGTTAATTAACTTTTGCTAAATGTTTTTCTAAATAAATTTTGAAAAAAATATCTTTTTCTAAACGTCTCCTTTCACTCTCCTCATTTCACGCTCTGTTCGTATCCCGCGGAGAGAGAAATTGCTAACCGCCACCGAAGGAATTTACTTCTAAAGGGAATTTTGCTTTTCAGAGGAATGTGACTCCTTAAAAACCAAGCGGTGTCTCCCCAATTGCACGCTGATCTGACGCGGTCCAGTGGGTGCTTATGGAAGCGTCAGGAAAACTCGTTTGCGGTTGATTACGTTCTCCTTTCATTTTCTGGGTGTGATTCACGCCGCCTGCTTTTTTGCGGGGTTTGCCAGCGGCCTGTACGGATTCCCGAAAGATTTCTGTACAGATTTGTCTTTAGATATAATAATAATAATAATAATAATAATAATAATAATAATAATAATAATGATAATAATAATAATGATAATAATAATACATTTAACGATCCTTATTGCCTGTTGGGTAAGACCATCATGCACATACGAATAAATATAAAAATTGGCAATTATGTAATCCTTCCACATGTGGTAAATTCCCTATTTCGCAATTATTATTATTATTATTATTATTATTATTATTATTATTATTATTATTATTATTATTATTATTATTACACCAGATGAAACCTATTCACATGGACCAAGCCCACCAAAGCGGCCATTACTGACTCGAAATTTAAGCTTCCAAAAAATGCTGGTTCCAACCTCCCACCGCATCAGACCCCACACAACTGCAGCAGTAACTGATCGCGATACAGAACCATTGATTTTTCACCGCCCCGGGGCAGACGCGAACCCGCGACATCCGAGTGGCATTCCACGACCCTAACCACAAGACCAGGTATGTGGCCTCGGAG
>NC_089766.1:47302296-47324796 GCF_040412425.1 Macrobrachium rosenbergii
GAATGGGGCCTGGAGTAGTTTTGATATTAAGTTAAATGTATATGAATATATACGCACACACACACACATATATATATGTATATATGTAGAGAGAGAGAGAGAGAATATATATATACATATATACGTATATATTAATTTATATATGAACATATTATTAAGTGAAAACTTGTGCACATTGTATATAAAACACCTACGCTATACTTTTCACTTATAACATGTTTATTTGATAAATAAATTACCCATTCGAGATTTTTTGTTAGTATGAATATTGAACAGGATTTTTGCATTTTTCTTTATCGTGAAGAATGTTGTATTCCTAAATTTGCATGATGGTCAATTGCCAGTTTTTGAAATTAATGAAAAAATGAAAGAAATTAAAGAAAGAAAAAAATATTAAGGAAATTATATTTGCCTAAATATTTATTTCATGAGGAAATACATATTTAAACAAATATAATTTCCTTAATTTTTTTCTTTCTTTAATTTCTTCAATTTTTTCATTAATTTCAAAAACTGGCAATTGACCATCATGCAAATTTAGGAATACAACATTCTTCATGATAAAGAAAATATGCAAGAATCCTGTTCTCTATTCAATAACAATAAAAAATTCGAATATGCATAAAAAAATATAAAATGAGTTTATAATAACTGAAAAATTTCCAGTCCAAACTTAATTCGAAATTAAGTGCTCACATAAATTGAAACTCTCAGCCGCGGCCCATGAAACTTTCACCCACGGCTCGGTGGTGGCCTGTGTTGTTGGCGCCTACTATAGCGGTGCCAGACGCACGATTATGGCTAACTTTAACCTTAAATAAAACAAAAACTACTGAGGCTAGAGGGCTGCAATTTGGTACGTTAGATGACCGGAGGGTCGATGATCAACATACCAATTTGCAGCCCTCTAGCCTCAGCAGTTTTTCAGATCTGAGGGCGGACAGAAAAAGTGCAAACTTAAAGAAAACACCCATTAACTTATATAGGTAATAACTTCCGCGTCTCCATAATCAGGCCAGAGTAATAAAAGAAGTATTACTTTTTCTAAGAAATGGCGTCTTTACTCTCTTCATTTCCAGTCATTTCTTTGTTTAACGTCGTGGTCTCTAAATGCAATTATTACCAGAGAAGAAAGGTATAATTTCACGGTAATGTCCTCATGAATAACGTTGGTCATATTTCCTCGAACTTGAGAACTTATGAGGTCACCTGGTTCATAAGCAGGTCAGGTATTATATCGCCATGTGGCGTCCGTCGCCAGCTCATTTTTATCTATCTTTAATAATAAAAAATCCGAGTGGGTCATGTTTGTCTTCCCCCGGGTGACAGTAGGGGAGACATGACACAGCCACCTACCTCCTGCAGAGCTGTTTGTCCGCCCCGGGTGGTGGCCGGGGAGGGTAGGGAAGACATCCACCCTCCTCTTGCAAACCTGTTTGTCCGCCCCTGGTTGGGACAGAGTAGGTAGGGAAGACATCCACCATGCTCCTGCAAACCTGTTTGTCCGACCCTGGTGGGGGCGGGGTAGGTAGGGAAGACATCCACCATCCTCCTGCAAACCTGTTTGTCCGGCCCGATTGGGGGCGGGGTAGGTAGGGGATCGGGAAGGTAGGGAAGACATCCACCATCCTCTTACAAACCTGTTTGTCCGCCCTGGATGGGGCCGGGTTAGGTAGAGGATCAGGAGGGTAGGGGAAAAGCAGCGCCGGGTTCCAGCGCCTAGCGCTCACCAACAAGCTTGTATTATATATTGTATATTTAATATTTTATCTTTTTCCGAGTCACTGACCTAATCTACTGCGGGCCATGCGGGCTACATTCACCTGTTTATGTCGGACTTCCGTAAAAAAATCTTTTTTATTTTCTTGGGAACTGCTGAACCTAATGAGGATGTCTTGCAATTTGAACTTCAGAAGTTCAAGCGAATGTGCAATGCATTATTACCCTAATACTATTCTCCTTGCATTTTAATACGTTTTTATCTCTTCTTTCTATATTTCCTTTTACCTCCTCCTAATTCTTCCTAATGAACACCTTAATATTCTTTGGAAGCTTGAATTTCAAGTCAGTGGCCCCTTTGGTGGGCTTGTTCCATATGAACAGGTTTCATCTACTGAATAATAATAATAATAATAATAATAATAATTATAATAATAATAATAATAATAATAATAATAATGAAGACAAACTTGGCAGGAATGGTGCTAACACGACTTTTTTTTAGTATATAATTTTCCTTTTGTGTAAATTTGTTTGTAAACATGGACCATCCATCATAGTGATTTGCTGAACGTTCAGAAAGTTTTAAGAACCACTTAATCAACTGAAAACGAATTGTGTTGTGTATGTATATATATATATATATATATATATATATATATATATATATATATATATATATTATATGTATATATATATATATTATGTATGTATTATTCCCATTACATATTGAATGATAAGTACAAAGGTATTCTTATCTTGAATGCTTTTAATCATTGCATTAATGTTCTAGATTGCTGTTACGTTAAAGAATAAAAATATATATATAAAAAGTTGGCTCAAACCCTTGTTGTATTCTTATGCTACATCATTGGCGTTCTCTGCTGAATTCAATCATCACATATGATAGATTTTATAACAATAAAGAAATACAAATGATCAGCTACATCTTTGTGGAGTCGTTCTTGGCTCGAATTTCTGGGAAACAGCTCTTGAAAACTTTTTCCTAATTTACCCCGTAGGGGGTAGTACCGTCAGTGCCACCACACGCGGCGTACTGTAGGCATTACTCAAGGTTCTTAGCAGCGTCCCATCTAATGCCCGTAGCTGCCACAACCCCTTTCATTCGTTTTACTGTACCTCCATTCATATTCTCTTTCATCCATCTTACTTCCTTCAACCCTCTGCTAACAACTGATTCACAGTGCAACTGTGAGGTTTTCTTCCTGTTACACCTTTCAAACCTTTTTAATATCAATTTCCATTTCAGCGGTGATTGACCTCATAGTTCCCAGCCTAGCTTGACTTCTGGCCTAAATTCTATATCCTGTTCTTTTCCAAACCGTAGCTCAATTACTCCTCGGATTATTGGAATCTGCGCAGATTGAGTCCAATCGCCATTAACGAAAATGAGGAAAATCACGGTAGATTTCACATGATTTGACTGTTAGCTCTGTTTGTTATCGGTAATTGTCTTGTCACGGACCTTCCCGGTTTCTCAGAGTTCACTCTGATTGGTGGGTGGTTAGGGCCGTGATTGGGTCACGCTATTCTTTTGTCTATCTGCATAAGCATACACACGCTTAGAATATATATATGGTGTATGTATGTATATATATACACAGATATCTTTTCACCAACAAGAGCAAATTTGGGGCAATGCCCACTCACCCTTCGGGACATTGATCTCTTTCAAAGAGTAAAGACGTCGAATCCACATCGTCTTTTTAAGACCCAGAGAAATCTAGGGAGTCCCAAATTCACCTGGCCAGGCGCCTAAAGGACCGGAATGGCGCCTAACTCACCCGTCGGGTCCATTCTCAATCTCCCGTGGGAATAAAACCCGTCGGCTCCCGATCTTCCATTTACGTACAGTATAATTATTATGATTATTATTATTATTATTATTATTATTATTATTTGCAGAAAAAATAACGCGTATATAAAAATACATTTCGCTTTAATTATTCATAAGCATCCTCGCACCCCTTAGGAACCGGCTTCGCACCCCCTGGGGGTGCTCGCACCCCTGGTTAAGAACCACCGGGTCATGAACGAAAGAAGTATCAGTCAATATCACGTCGATACGATCGACAGGAAACCGCTCCTTCTAATTGGGTATCGCCATATCGAGATGCAATGAGCTTTCTCAAAGGAGTTTTGGGAGTTGGTGCCGAAAAGCTCTCTCTCTCTCTCTCTCTCTCTCTCTCTCTCTCTCTCTCTCTCTCTCTCTCTCTCTCTCTCTCTCTCTCTCTCTCTCTCTCTCTAGGGCGCTGCTTGATCTTTGTTGTGGCCCCCAGAGGGAAAATTCAGCTGTTCGTAAGAGGTGTTTGGGTTGTGGGGGGGGAGGATGAAATTTAATCAGAATTCTAAGCGTTGTTTAGTTTCATGTAATTATGATATATTTATATATATAATTAAATATATATATATATATATATATATATATATATATATATGTATATATATATATATATATAAAGTAAATGTTTTTATTTTTAATCATTATAGATTAAACCTGTTAACACATTTATATATATATATATATATATATATATATATATATATATATATATATACACACACATATATATATACATACATACATACACGCGTGGGTTGGTTGTTCATAGTATATACGGATTTATATATAAATGTGTTAATAGGTTTAAATGTGTAATGATTAAAAATAAAAAACAAGTTTATTTAAAATGTATATTATATATATACACGTGGTTGGTTGTTTATAGTAATTTATATACGGATTTATATATAAATGTGTTAATAGGTTGAATCTATAATGATTAAAAATAAAAAAACAAATATATATATATATATATATATATATATATATATATATATATATATATATATATATATATATATATATATATATATATATATCAAATTACATCAAACTAAACAACGCTTAGAATTCTGATTAAATTTCACCCCACCCACAACCCGAACACTTCTTACGAACAGCTGAATTTTCCCTCTGGGGGGCCCACAACCCAGATCAAGCAGCGCCCTAGAGAGAGAGAGAGAGAGAGAGAGAGAGAGAGAGAGAGGGGAAGCTTTCGGCACCAACTCCCAAAACTCCTTTGAGGAAGCTCATTGTATCTCGATATGGCGATACCCAATTAGAAGGAGCGGTTTCCTGTCGATCGTATCGCCGTGATACTGACTGATACATCTTTCGTGCATGGCCCGGTGGTTCTTAACCAGGGGTGCGAGCACCCCCCAGGGGGTGCGAAGCCGGTTCCCAAGGGGTGCGAGGATGCCTATGAATAATTAAAGCGAAATGGATTTTTATATACGCGTGTTATTTTTTTATGCAAATAATAATAATAATAATAATAATTATAATAATAATAATAATAATAATAATAATAATAATAATAATAATAATAATAATAATAATAATATAATAATAATAATGTATGTAAATGGAAGGTCAGGAGCCGACGGGTTTTATTCTCCCGGAAGATCGAGAATGGGCCGGACGGTGAGTTTGCCGCCTTTCCGGTCGTTTTGGGGCCTGGCCAGGTGAGTTTGGGACTCCCTAAATTTCTCTGGGTCTTAAAAAGACGATGTGGATTCGACGTTTTCATTTTTTGAGAGAGATAGATGGACCAAAGGGTCTATTTGAGATTGACCCAAATTCGTTTACGTTGTTGAAATGATCAAAACAAACCTGTTTCAAAGACGAGTGTATCGGAGGATGTTGGGATGGTCCAGAATTTGTTCCACTTGTCAAAAAAAAGTGAGACGATGTTAAAAGAAATAAAATATCCCAGATGTTTTGGAAACGTTCGATTGATGTGGTTTTATTTCGTCTGCTTCAAAATGTTGAAGGAATGGAAGAGGAAGACCAGTTATAAAAACAGTTGTTTTCGATTTGCACAAAGTGATAAGAGTTTGGTTTTAGGATTGTATTTGTTTTTCATCCGTAGATCACAAAAATATACTTTTAGTTCCAAGCGCTCCGCATTTTTAAGTCTGTTATCGATGATTCTCGGTAATTCTAGAGATTTATTATTATTATTATTATTATTATTATTATTATTATTATTATTATTATTATTATTATTATTATTATTATTATTATTATTATATATTATTCAGAAAAAGAAACCTATTCATATTGAACAAGCCCACCAAAGGGGCTGGCCCACTGACTTGAAATTCAAGCTTGCAAAGAATATTATTATTATTATTATTATTATTATTATTATTATTATTATTATTATTATTATTATTATTATTATTATTATTATTATTTTTTATTATTATTATTATTATTATTATTATTATTATTATTATTATTATTATTATTGCCCAGACTGCGCAAAATGCTGCAACTCTAAGGCCCGAAATATGAAAGCAATTTAATAACGAAAAAGAAATAACAGAAGTGAAGAATAAAGTGCAGAAGAGAAATGATAAATAAGAACAAAACAAAAAAAAAAAAGACCACGAAATGAGATTTATGTAAACCTGCTCCTCCCCCGCAAAAAAAAAAAAAAAAAAAAATGTTGCACCTAGTTTGAACGACTGAAGTTCCAACTGTTAAATGAAACTGTGTGATTTGGCAGACCATTCATTATGTGGTCACTGCTGGTTTGAGACTCTTGTATCTATTAATCATTATTGAAGTCGCTGCTAGTATTAAAAATTTTAAGAAATAATAATGTAAAACAAGTAAAAAATGCCTGACTTTAACCTTAAATAAAATAAAATAAAAACTACTGAGGCTAGAGGGCTGCAGTTTGGTATGTTTGATGATTGGAGGGTGGATGATCAACATCCCAATTTGCAGCCCTCTAGCCTCAGCAGTTTTTAAGATCTGAGGGCGGACAGAATAAAGTGTGGACGGACAGACAAAGCCGAGTTAATAGTTTTCTTGTACAGAAAACTAAAACTTTTAGATTTAATATAAAAAAAAAAGAAATTTTAAATAAGCAGTTTTCTTCACATTCTAAAGCTCAAAATTTGTAATCGGCATCGGAACATAAAACAATTCAAATATATCTTGATTTCAAATGTAGACTTCAGACATTCTAGCCGTCATGACATTGGGAAAATAAATTTTAAATCCGTCATAAAAAAATAAAATTTAAAACATATCTTTAGGATTCCAAAGATAACTCATCAATTTTATATTATGAATCTAGTGTAGAAGGAAAAAATAATTCGAAATATATCTAGGATTTGGAAAACTGGATTTCAAATCCATCTCCTAGATAAAAAAAATATATTTTAAAACGTTTCCTTAATATTCCAAAGATAACTCTTCGATTATCCTATATATCCTCACAGTCGGAAACTTGAATTTATAATTGAAGAGAAGAAGGAAAAAATAAATTCTAATATATCTAGGATTTGGAAAACTGGATTCCAAATCCAGCGCACCAGAAAAAAAAAAACAAATTAAAACGTATCTTTTAAGATTCCATTCACCCTCACAGTCGGAAAATTAAATTGTAAATAAAGAGAACAAAAATTCAACTAGATCTAGAATTTGGAAAACTGGATTTCAAATCCACAGCACCAAAAAAAAAAAGAAAAATTAAACGTATCTTTAATATTCCATCCATCCTCACAGTCGGAAACTTCAATTACAAACGGAGAGAAGAAGAAAAAAGAAAATAAATTCAGAATATGTCCAGGATTTGGAAGACTGGGTTTCAAATCCCTTTCTCTGGAAAAAAAAAACGTATCTTCAAAATTCCATCCATCCGCACGATCGGGAGCTTCAATCACAAATCGAAATCAGAAAGAGGAAAAAATAAATCAGAAAAATATCTATGATTTGGGAAATGGATTTCAAATCCACGGCACCAAAAAAGAAAAAGAATTAAAGGTATCTTTAAAGTTCCATCCATCCCCGCATTGAGGAACTGAAATCGTATAAATATCGATCAGAAAGAGAAAAAATAAGTTCAAAATAGATCTAGGAGGAGGAGGAGGAGGAGGAGGAGGAGGAGGAGGAGGAGGAGGAGGAGGAGGAGGAGGAGGAGGAGGAGGAGGAGGAGGAGGAGGAGGAGGAAGCTTTTTCGCCCCTCTTAAGTAAGCTATCTCCATCCGTGGTAGCTGAGGGCCCTCTAAATCCCAACCCCGAACCTCGTAATGAGAGGTTGGGTTTAAAATACGAATTATGATTGGGGTTTAGGCCGCCGCTAAGCGATGGGCGGAGGCTTCTTCTTGTCCGTGTGTAGGCGCAGGCATGACGTGTGTGTGTGTGTATCTCTCTCTCTCTCTCTCTCTCTCTCTCTCTCTCTCTCTCTCTAAAGTACGTAAGTGAATAAATACGACCGCGCATTGTCACTGGAATGTAAACTCTCAGTTTTACCTTAGAGTAACGGTGATCGATTTCAAAGAATATAAGTATTTCCGTTCATTTACATATTCTCTCCTTGTATATTTGTGCCAGAAGCAGCAGTATCAGTAAATATTTTTGTCTTGCTGTCTAACTTCTCCTTCAGAAGTTCAAGCGCACCCTAATACTATTCTCCTTTTATTTTAATGCATTTTTATCCATTTATCTATTTATTAATTTATTTTTTCCTTTTTTTTAATAAGTGGGATCTCCTCTTTCTGTATTTCCCTTTACTTCCTCTTACTTCTTCCTAATGAACACCTTAATACTCTTTAGAAGCTTGTTCCATATGAATAGGTTTCATATAATAATAATAATAATAATAATAATAAAAGAATCTTCCTAACCCATATGATTTAATCCCTTGTGGAATTCAGAGTTGGAACACTTCAGGAATTATTGGCAGCGCATATTTTTCCAACAACATACACCCTGCACGCATGCATATTGCATCATAATTTAAGTGCTTGCGTTGCAGCAGAGTCCATCCACCCACGGAGGAGTTGTTTATATTGCAGTAAAACTTTGGAATTATGGAAGCAACGCCGAAGCTGTTCATGCTACGTCAGTTGAATGGGCAGAAGGATAGATAGTTTTTACTGGTTATATATCCTTAGTTGAAGGAAGAAGTGAACTACATACGCTTTTGTCTCTCTCTCTCTCTCTCTCTCTCTCTCTCTCTCTCTCTCTCTCTCTCTCTCTCTCTCTGTATATATATATAGATAGATAGATGTTACAGGAAGTATTTTCTCAAGTTAAAGGACTGACCAATATCCACTTTTATCTGTTTACATCTATATCTGTATCTATATCTTTTGTCTATATATCTTGCCCTGTCAGATTTCGGGGGAATGAGTATGATTAACAGGTTCGGGACGTTGGACCCCACCCCCACCCCTCCACCCTCCCCCCCGTATCCACCAAAACCAGATCTTCCCATCGACAATGCATCATCTTCAACAACAAGCACCTTATTTGAGATTTGAGGTGCCATTCTCGACTGCTTGATGCGTTTTTGAGTTATGTATGCTCTCTCTCTCTCTCTCTCTCTCTCTCTCTCTCTCTCTCTCTCTCTCTCTCTCTCTCTCTCTCTCCTTGCTTAGTTGGTCTTGTGTATTTTATACTCTCTCTCTCTCTCTCTCTCTCTCTCTCGCTTGCTTAATTGATTCTGTTTGTTTTTCTCTCTCTCTCTCTCTCTCTCTCTCTCTCTCTCTCTCTCTCTCTCTCTCTCTCTCTCTCGATTCTGTTGATTCATGTGTCATCCGTGTACTTGCAAACTCTCTCTCTCTCTCTCTCTCTCTCTCTCTCTCTCTCTCTCTCTCTCTCTCTCTCTCTCTCTCTCTCTCTTTAGAGGTGTCATACGTGTACTTGCAAACTCTCTCTCTCTCTCTCTCTCTCTCTCTCTCTCTCTCTCTCTCTCTCTCTCTCTCTCTCTCTCTTACCTAGAGGTGTCATACGTGTACTTGCAAACTCTCTCTCTCTCTCTCTCTCTCTCTCTCTCTCTTTAGAGGTGTCATACGTGTACTTGCAAACTCTCTCTCTCTCTCTCTCTCTCTCTCTCTCTCTCTCTTTAGAGGTGTCATACGTGTACTTGCAAACTCTCTCTCTCTCTCTCTCTCTCTCTCTCTCTCTCTCTCTCTCTCTCTCTCTCTCTCTCTCATCTCGGGTTGCTGTGAAAGTCAGTCAGGAAATTTCGAGACCTGTCTGTCCCGAGCGAATGTTTTGATTTGATTCAATGTTCTTCCCCCATTTGGGCGTTGACCAGTGGACACGCATTCTTAAATTTGCCGGACAACAAAAACCCGAATTCAGTTCGATTTCTTATTCGTGAGGTTGATGTATTAATCTCCGTCGTCGACTGTGAGACGCTGTTGTTATAAGACTGGTGTGAATCTTCGCGCGAATTGCACTGTTCAGGAATTAACACTGAAGGGTTCTTTACTGTGATCCCTGTCATTCCTTTTACTGTGCCTCCGTCTTACTTTCCTCAACCCTCTCCTGAGAATTGTTTCATAATGCAACTGCTTTGAGGTTTTCCTCCTGTTACACGTTTCAGACCTTTCTGCACCCCGTTTCCGTTTCAGCTCTGAATGACGTCTAGGGTCCCAGACCTTGACCATTGGCCTAAACCCTGTGTTCTATTCTATCTCATAGTTTATTCTTTTATACGTACAGGGATAATTGTATGCAAGAAAGATGGCATTATGATCTCTTTTTCTGAAGGGAAGACCTTTTAAAACACAAGAGGTGGCTTTCCGTGCAATTGTGTGATCATTTGTAGTACCATAGTCTTGTAGTACCATAGTCTTCAGTGCGTCAGCAGATGACCACTTCTACAAGGATATGGCTCACACCAATAGGAAGCCACAAACAGTACTAATAATTAGTACTAATGGAATGGAACATCGAGTTTAGGCCAGAGGCCAAGCACTGGGACCTATGAGGTCACATTCAGCGCTGGAAAGGAAATTGAGAGCAGGTGGGTTTGAAAGGTGTAACAGGAGGAAAACCTCAAAGCATTTGCACTGTGTAATAATTGTTAAGGATGATATATTACTAACAATAAAAGAAAAGTACTGAGGTATCGTTTCAGGCATCCAGTAACAAAATACTGCACTCCTTCTGATTCATCTGATCGACAGTATTAGTAGTACTATCCAGGCGTTCAGGCGACTTGGTGGTCATCAGATCAGTAGTAGTAGTACTATCATAAGCATTCAGACGACTTGGTGGTCATCAGATCAGTAGTAGTTGTACTATCTTGAGCACTCAGACGACATGAAACTTTTGCAACGGTCAGTCAGTTACCTGTACCTTGACCAAGAGGAAAAGAATTGTACAGACTCATTAATACCTGTTATCAGGACACGAGATTTGTACCGCGTAGATAAAAATAATTCCCCGCTTTATGTAATTGCTCCGTTTCTCCACACGCTTGGCGCCTGTTCCTGTCTATGAGTCTACGAGTCTTACTGTTGGACCACGTCGTGTCAAACAGTGCTTCAGCTGGAACTCAATTAACAACTGTTTCTTGTGACATAATCACAGGACACCTTGTAGGATTAGGGACAAGGATCTGGGCCATTTGATGGCCGGGTTATTTGCAGACAAAGACGGGTACTTGTGTCCTGGAGTTACAGTGTTGCGTGCTACGTACTACGCTACGGCTCACGCTACTTGATATCGTATGAGTTAAAGGGGTTTTAGGGGTAGGGAGGTGGGTAGGGAGATGTAAGGGTAATGAAGGGGGATGGAGTTAGGCAGGGGGTAGTATGGTGTAGGGGTATATAGTGTGAGCTAAGGCGTTCGTGAGAGAATCAGCCGGTGGTGGGTCACTAAGCCAGTCAATAAAAATGGCGCGTTTCTTGTCACCGATTCTACGGCGTTTTTACCAAAATCAATCGCATGGAAGCCTGGGCAGCAAAACGAATGGCAACAAGTCAAGCACAAGCGAAAACAATGCTTATTTACACCCTTTCATGCGAGTAAATAGACGCTATATATGTATATATAAATATATATCCCCCACTTTTGTGACAGCATTACAGATCGATTAGCTTGCTGGCTGGCTGGCTGGCTGGCGGCCTGCCGTCAAGGTCGCTCGTACCAAGAAGAGGATTGTTGTTTGCGAGGGTTCTGTCGTAGTCCCATAGTGATGGGTCACATCGACGTGGTTTAACACAAAAGCTCTTTTCTCTTTTTGCGTGTCTGGAAGTTTGGAATGTTAAGGGGTGTTTGTTTTTGTATTTGAATTTCAGCTGACAATTGTTTCACAGCGCAACTGCAAAAGGTATTCCTCCTGTTACACCTTTCAGACCTTTTTACTGTCAGTTTCCGTTTCAGCGCTGAATGGCCTCGTAGGTCTCAGCGCTTGGCCTTTGGCTGAAATACTGTGTTCTGTCTATCTCATATAACATCGACGTTTCTTAAGAGAAAGCTTTGAAATTTGCAGCGCAGTAGTACAGTCGCTCTCTGGTCCAAGAATAGATAAAGGAATGAGTCAGATTTCAAGTCAGTGGCCCCTTTGGTGGGCTTGTTCCATGTGAATAGGGTTCATCTTCTGAATAATAATAATAATAATAATAATAATAATAATAATAATAATAATAATAATAATAATAATAATAACGAATCTAAATGTCTTTATGATTCCACATCAATATACAACTACGATATGTCAAAATTCGAGGATGTCTTGAGATATTAAACATAAATATTAAAAATAAAACTTTTACATGTTTTTTTTTCAGTATCACTTCTTAAAATCACAGGCAGTGAACTCTGAGGAGTCATTCGGAAATGAAAGTCAAATATTTTCCTTTCCGTAAAAAAAAATATATTTGATATTAATAAAAATCGAATTCTCAGAATTCATTGAGAAATTTCATGTCAAATAAAACAAATGTGTAGGTAAATGAACACGCGATTAAAAAAACTGTTAAATATTCATATCAGTTTAATAAAAAGTCTAATTATTCATATCAGTTTAACAAAAAATATATATATAACTTTTATTCCGAATATAAGTCTAGAAATTGCTCCTGAAATATTTCGAAAACGAAATAAAACAAGTAAAAAATGCGCCGAAGTGTCTTCGGCGCAATCGAGTTTTCTGTACAGCGCATAACCAAGGCCACCGAAAATAGATCTATCTTTCGGTGGTCCCGGTATAATGCTGTACGAGCCGCGGCCCATGAAACTTTCAACCATGGCCCTGTAGTGGCCTGTCCTATAGCGTTGCCAGACGCATGATCATGGCTAACTTTAACCTTAAATAAACTATAAACTACCGAGGCTAGAGGGCTGCAATTTGGTACGTTTGATGATTGGAGGGTGGATGACCAACGTACCAATTTGCAGCCCCCTAGCCCCAGCAGTTTTTAAGATCTGAGGGCGGACGGACGAAGTCTTCGCAATAGTTTTCGTAGTGAACTTGTCGATTACGTATTCATAAGCGGTTTATGGCAGCGATTGATTGCAACCGTAGTATCAATCTCTGGGTAATTGGGACATCGATAGTGTTCAGTGTACCGAGAATGCTTAAAAATTTAAGCTATGGCCCCGTGTGCATTAGCCGTAAGGTAAAGGTAGACAGGTGGAATTTCTCTGGGCGTCATGCGTTTATTTTTGGAAACCATTTTATCTTTGTTGCTATTATTCTTTATGCACGCACACACCCACACACACGCACACACACACACGCATATATATAATATATATGTATATATATATATATATATATATATATATATATATATATATATATATATATATATATATATATATATATTATATATATATATATATATATATATATATATATATATATATATATATATATATATATATATATATATATATATATATGGAAGTAACGAACACGAGCACGTGTTTCGCTGGAATAAATTTCTGACTCACATCGGGAACGAACCACGGTGTGTGTGTTGAATTATTAGGAGGAAAACGGATTAAAAGTCAAAGAAAGCCGTGGAAAAATGGCGAGGAAGAAGTGTTGAAAGGCGAAACGTTTGACGAAATGATCCAGGAACACGAAAGCAGGAAGAAAATTCCGGAGTGGTGGCTAGTAGGGAAGAAATTTCTCAAAAAATGAAGCTGTTATTCTAACCGTGCTGTGAATGGGAGAGGAGGTCTCTTGATAGGTGTTCCGTGGCCACTCAGGGAGCTTCCTTCTAGATTTCCAGGAATGTACTGATGCCGAGGTCGCCTTAAATAAGGCCTCTGGGTAATGGTGAGAGTAGGTGGCATGACGGGTGTTCCGAGTTCAGGTGGAAATCGGAAGGAAAGTATGGTTTCGGGGCAGTAATGGAGGGTTTCCATTTCCAGGAATGTACTGGAGGATCGGATGTCATTCCAGCGAAGTTTTTAGGTTCATGTTGTGAGGAGGTGGCTTCGCGGGTGCTCTTCAACCATGTGGTTCCCGTAGGGGGGCTAGTGTCGTCAGTGCACCTCATGCGGTGCGCTGTAGGCATTACTTAAATTCTATATTCTATTCTATTCTTCAACCGGACTTTGGCCTAAATTCTATATTCTATTCTATTCTTCAACCATATGGAAGGTGGGAGGAGAGTCAATCATTCAAGAGGACCTCCGAGACTTCCAGACTTCCAGACTTCCTTTCCAGGAACGCGCTGGAAAACCGAAGGTTCTTCCAGCGAAGGCTACTAGTTAATGACCGAATAGGGGTAAGTTAAGCGTTACGAGACTTAGGTCACTATTGGAAATTCCTTAATGGCAATAGACTTGGAGGTCGCGTTCTGGAATGCAAAGACTTTATGAAGCACCGACAGGACTGATATTCTGAAGGCCGCTGTTATGGACAATTAGGCTTTATGGTATTTTCTTTATGGTATTTTCCGGCGGGGCCTTAAAGATGTCTGCCTGGGAATCTGAAGAATGTGGAGACATATTTATTTGTTCTTTGGGAAACCTTGGTTATATTTTTTGGATACAGTTATATATATTTTTTATAATTTTTTAAATTATTTTTTCTTTGGGTGAGGTACATTTAAAGCACTCAGATATATATATATATATATATATATATATATATATATATATATATATATATATATATGGTTATGATAAGGAGCATTAGGTAACATACGTAATTCTATGAACTAAATATTTATTAACTAAATCATTTTAAATGTAATGAATACACAGCATTACGTATGTACTCGTAAGTTCCTTTGACAAACTTAGACTATTCAACTAAAGCATTACATTTTAATATAGTGTATGAAATGCCAAGTTAGATAAACTTATATCCATTGATTACCAAATGTGTGCTCTCTCTCTCTCTCTCTCTCTCTCTCTCTCTCTCTCTCACACACATAATATCAGGTATCCCTTTAATAATGCTAGATAGAAATGAGAAATATTATTGAAAATAACCTTGAGATTCTCCCTCACACTTCTCTCACTAAACCCACATCGAGATGGCCGGGACGAACCAACTCTGACGTCTCCAGATGACTTGACATTCCACCTCCCACCGGAGAGAGACGAGGTGGTCGGCATCAATTGTCCTGATAAGCCAATAATTCGTCGATGGCCAACGGATTTAAAAAAAAAAAAAAAGGAAGAGTTTTATGCCGACATGTCTTGTTATTGGTGGGGAATGCCGAATGGTTTATGCTCAGGAATGATAAGGACTTCGTTATGGACTGTTTGTTCGGGAATTGAATGCTAGACATGTTTGGTATTTTCATTTTTCCCGAGTGACACGAGATTTCCAGTCTGATGTCCGATTTTGTGAATGGAGGCCGTCGTGTGAATTTGTAGCCGGTTTGTCTCACGTATCTTCTTGTGGTGTTGGTTTAGGGATTCTTGTGCTGGAGTTAGTGCCGTCAGTGCATCTCACGCGGTGCACTGTAGGCATTACTAACAATTGATTCTTAGAGAAATTGCAGAAGATTTTCCTCCTGTTACACCTTTCAAACCTTTTTGCCCTCAATTCTCTGTCCAGCATTGAATGACCACATATGTCCCAGCGATTGGCCTTCTGCCTAAATTACATATTCTATCTATCTATCTATCTATCTATCTATCTATCTATCTATCTATCTATCTACCTTCGAAATTCATCGCAAGAATCCCCTCTAATGGGTTTGGGTTTAACTTCTGTATTGAAAATGTCACGGAGTTTAGCTAAAATCAATAGCGAGAATTCCTTGGAATGTAGGGAGAATCCGTTTTAGGAATCTTGGAATTTAGTTGTCTTATCTCGACGTGTCAGTGAAAGGTGAATTAGGTTTTTTATTAGATTATTTATATGTTGTTAAGAAAATAAAAGGAAGGGTTTACCTACGTGATAATATTTGTGCACTTCCTCCTCCCCTCCTCCTCCTCCTCCTCCTCCTCCTCCTCCTCCTCCTCCTCCTCCTCCTCCTCCTCCTCCTCCTCCGTCAATCATGCACGACACGGCAATGTCCGGAGGTCCTCCCTTGTCCAAGTCTTAAAGCGCTTTGTGGTGTGGAATTGATTCGTTAGATTATAGCATGAAATGAATACCTTTCATTACACACCATTGGCGTATTGTTCGTGTACGCGAGAATTTCACTGTGAGCCATTTTAACAAGGTAAATCGCGAGTTTAGTATATATATATATACTCACACACATACACATACATACATCTATATATGTGTATGTATGTATGTATGTGTGTTTATCTAGGTGCTTCTGTTAAGGCAGGTAAATCTTAAATGAATATATCCCCGGCGTATATGAAAATGAGTAAGGGGGTGGGGGCGCGGCGCGCCATATTGTTTTCCTGGCAACGCCAGTGACAAATCGGTCCCTTGATACCAATTCCCTTCTTTCATTCAAGGTTAACACCGGGTTGGCCCTCCCCAAAGTGCGTTGCTTTTTTCTCGAGCATTAATCAATTTCGATTTAGCTACCTGGGGACACATACACACACACACACACACACGCACATACACACACACTCACATACACACACACACACAGAAAGAGAGAGAGTTTATCATAAGAAAAGAGAAATGGTGTATTCTCTAAAGCAAAAAATTGAAGAGAGAGAGAGAGAGAGAGAGAGAGAGAGAGAGAGAGAGAGAGAGAGAGAGAGAGAGAGAGAGAGAGTGATGGATTGTTTTAAGAAAAGAGAAATGGTGTATTTTCGGAAGAAAAAATTAAAGATAGAGAGAGAGAGAGAGAGAGAGAGAGAGAGAGAGAGAGAGAGAGAGAGAGAGAGAGAGAGATTATCATAAGAAAAGAGAAATGGCGTATTTTCGGAAGAAAAAATTAAAGATAGAGAGAGAGAGAGAGATTATCATAAGAAAAGAGAAATGGCGTATTTTCGGAAGCAAAAAACTGAAGAGAGAGAGATTATCTTAAGAAAATACAAATGACGTATCTTCTGAAGCAAAAATTTGAAGGGAGAGAGAGAGAGAGAGAGAGAGAGATTATCATAAGGAAAGAGAAATGGCATATTGCCGGATCAAAAAACTGAAGGGAGAGAGAGAGAGAGACAGAGAGAGATTATCTTAAGAGAAATGGCGTATTTTCTGAAGCAAAAAATGGAAGGGAGAGAGAGAGAGATTATCTTGAGAAAATACAAATGACGTATCTTCTGTAGCAAAAATTTGAAGGGAGGGGGGTATAGAGTAATTCATCAAACTGTAGAAAAGAAATTGTGCACAGACAGACGGAGAAATAGACAGAGAAGAATAATAATATGCAGGAAAGAGAAGAAAAAAGAGAATCGTAAAACGTACGAGAAGAGACCGAGAAATGATAATAAAGAACGATATTTTTTCGGAAGAGAAAGAGAGAAGAGTAATCCATATACCCAGCGAGAGAGAAGAAGAGAGAGAGAGAGAGAGAGAGAGAGAGAGAGAGAGAGAGAGAGAGAGAGAGAGAGAGAGAGAGAGAGAGAAAGGAAGGTGGGGAGAAGGGGGGCTAATTAAAGAACCGCCCCCCCAAAAAAATACGATTAAATAATGACCTTGCATGCAGGAGAGGACCCCTTATTGATAGTTTTTTTTTTTTTTCATGATACCCCATACTTCCCCCTCTGGTATAACCGCCCCATCCCCTCCCCCTCCCCACGCACACACACACACACACACACACACACACACACACACACACACACACACACACACACACACACACACGTCATTTTAGAACGAACAACAGACGAGGACCCCGGAAGTGACCTCACGTGAACTTATATAAGGTCACGTTGTATGGAGAGCTCCGATCCACAGGTTTGGCTCGATATATTTTTACGGTCTGGGTTGAGAAGTTTAAATGCGTTATTTTTCAGTCGTAGTTCATTTCTGGGATTAGTTATAGATAACTAAAATAAAAATTTTAAAAATATAAAGAAAAAAGTAAAAAATGCTTCGAAGTCTCTTCGGCGCAATCGAGTTTTCTGTACAGCGTATAACGTTGTATGAAACTCTCAGCCGCAGACTATGAAACTCTCAGCTGGGGCCCATGAAATTTTCACCCACGGCTTGGTGGAGGACTGTGTTGTTGGCACCTATAACGGTGCCAGACGCAAGAACCATGGATAACTTTAACCTTAAATAAAATAAAAACTACTGAGGCTAGAGGGCTGCAATTTGGTATGTTTGATGATTGGAGCGTGGATGATCAACATACCAATTTGCAGCCCTCTAGCCTCTGTAGTTTTTAAGATCTGAGGGCGGACAGAATAAAGTGCGGACGGGACAAATATCCATCTCCATAATAGTTTTCTTTTAGAGAAAACTAAAAACTGGAGTGATTTTTTTGGAGGTCGACTTTGGCATTACTACCCTAATATTATTCTCCTGCATTTTAATACATTTTTATCTATTTATTAATTTGTTAATTTGTTTTTTTCTTTTGTAATAAGTGGGATCTCTTCTTTCTGTATTTCCCTTTACTTCCTCTTACTTCTTCCTAATGAACACCTTAATATTCTTTGGAAGCTTCTAGAATTTCAGGTCAGTGGCCCCTTTGGTGGGCTTGTTCCATATGAATAGGGTTCATGTTCTGAATAATAATAATAATAATAATAATAATAATAATAATAATAATAATAATAATAATCTTTGGAAGCTTGGATTTCAAGTCAGTGGCCCCTTTGGGAGGCTTGCTCCAACCGAATAGGTTTCATCTACTGAACAGAAATAATAATAATAATAATAATAATAATAATAATAATAATGTAAGAGAGCACGATTACTCGCACATTAAACATTAATCGATAACCTCCGTTGCACTGTATACAACAGGTTTTATTCCGCAGTATTTTAACGATAAAAGTTGTCCTCCGTTAACCGTAAGACTCTTACAAAGTACTGTTTTTAATAGCGATTTATTTTCCTTTTGTAATCTCTGATAAAACATCTCGAAGGAAAAGCGCTTTTTTTTAATGCATTGCTTCAAAAACAAACCTTTCTGTGAGTTGCCGGATTTGAAGAATATTATTATTATTATTATTATTATTATTATTATTATTATTATTATTATTATTATTATTATTATTATTATTATTATTATTATTATTATTATTCTGGAGATGAACCCTATTCATATGGAACAAGCCCACCAAAGGGGCCACTGACTTTAAATTCAAGCTTCCAAAGATTATTATTATTATTATTATTATTATTATTATTATTATTATTATTATTATTATTATTATTATTTAGAAGATGAACCCAACGCTTATGGAACAAGCCCACCAAAGGGGCAACTGGCTTGAAACTCAAGCTTCCAATTAACCACGATTAAGAAAATGAATCTGTTATTTACCTATGTCAAAGAATATTATATATTATATGATCCGCTTTTCAGCTGCAATGTGTAAACCAAAAACTGACGAGACGTCAGTGGCATTAACCCGAGGACAATGGGCCCCAGATAAAGATCGTATTTATAGTGATATCGAACTTGTGTACTGACTTAACGAAACCATTACAATTCCTCCTTCCTTAGAAGGTTAGAGGAATGCCCCTCCCAACTGAGATTCATCGGAGGCTTATTTGAGATGGCATTCCTCCGGGACGGACACAACGCAGGCTAGTATGCATTCCGTGTCATTTAGATTTTTATATATATATATCGGGTCAGAGTTACCGGAGGGTAAAATATCCGAGCCATTTACACCGACATACCTATACAATACCTGTCCCGTATCGCTTGCCTTATTGGACGGCGGCGTTGTAAACTGAGCTCTGACAGGTATATATACGTGGTTCAGATCGCTTGATGAAGTTAGGCTCTGTTGTGAGGGCGAGTTTGTGTGTGTGTGTGTGTGTGTTTGTTTGTTTGACACCGTGTCCTTCAGGCTATTGACCTCACCTGGATGCGCAGGTGTGGTAATGGGCTGAATGGTTTGATGAGAATGGTCGTAAGTTCTCCAGGTGGATTTTGTGAAATGAATTTCGACATGTGGAAGGGAAAGGTCGTGTCCTTTTCAGATAAGGATATTTTACATTTCTGCGTATTTTTCTACAGAATTTTTTTGCAAGGAAATTAGGAAGAAGCATAAAGATACATTTTCATATCATGAGAATTTTCGTACAGAATTTTTTTACAAGGAAGTTAGGAAGAAATATAAAGATATATTTTCATATCATGAGATTTTTCCTACAGAATTTTTTGCAAGTAAATTAGGAAGAAGCATAAAGATACATTTTCATATCATGAGAATTTTCGTACGGAATTTTTTTTAAAGTAAACTAGGAAGAAACATAAAGATGCATTTTCATATCATGAGATTTTTCCTACAGAATTTTTTGGCAAGTAGACAAAAAAAAAACAACATAAATTTACATAGTCACATCATCAGATTTTTTCCTACAGAATTTTTTGCAAGTAAATTAGGAGGAAACATAAAGATACATTTTCATATCATGAGGTTTTTCCTACAGAATTTTTTGGCAGGTAAATTAGGAAGAAACATAAAGATACATTTTCACATCATGAGGTTTTTCCTTCAGAATTTTGTGGCAGGTAAATTAGGAAAAAACATAAAGATACACTTTCATATCGTGAGATTTTTCCTACAGAATTTTTTGGCAGGTAAATTAGGAAGAAACATAAAGATAAATTTTCACATCATGAGATTTTTCCTACAGAATGTTTTGCAGGTAAACTACAAAAAAAAAAAAATCGAGATACATTTCCACATCATGAATTAGATTTTGTTTGTGAATAAAGTAATTACAAAAAATAATTCACATCCATATTATAATGCCATTGTTTGCTTTAGTTTAATCATTTTTTTCAGGAAGGGTGCTGTGGACCATTTACTAATATAAAAAAAATTTGGGTAAAACGAAGTAATATAATTTTCATATCAAGATTTTTGGTTATTTCGATGAGTGCGTTTTTTTTATTATTCTCTGATCGGTTTCATATAGATGCATTTGAAAAGGAAAAATTGCTTTTTTTGGGAAGTAAATTTTGAAAAACACCAGAAAATGTATGTTATTTCTGTGTCGTTATTTTTTTTCTTTTATTACTCTGTGTGATAAGGTTTTTGCATGCATGAATAATGTATATATGTCTACATATACTGTATATACTCTATATACGTATATACATAAATATATATACATATTTGAGTATATATACATATATACATATATATATATGGATAGCCTAAATATATCTATTATATTATATATCTATATATATGTACTGTATATATAGATATACTTATATGTATACATATATACATATACATGTATTTGCGTTTGTGTTTACTAAAACAACGAATTATCAAAGAACAACCCCCATTCATTCCCTCTCAGGTAGTTTGGTCACGTGTAATACACATTATTAAAGGCACATATTCTCGGTGCGCCCGTCCCTCGATTGGACAGTCATCTGTCATATACCTGGTCGTCAGTCACCTGACGTCCTTTCCTTCATTACAAGAACCATTCAGCTGTGTAGAAGGAATATTGATCAGTTTCCTCAGAGGTTCGTATGAAGCTGTGCGAGAGTGTGTTCGAGTAAAGGGATCTTGGTTATAATGTGTGTGTATGTGTATATAATTGTATGTATATATATATATATATATATATATGTATTATATATATACATATATATTTATATATATGTATATATTTGTGGTTGTACACGTATTTATTTGTGGAATTTTCATCTCTAGCTGACAAACCCTTTTCGATTATTTTCTCTGGGGAGAGAGAGAGAGAGAGAGAGAGAGAGAGAGAGAGAGAGAGAGAGAGAGAGAGAGAGAGAGAGAGAGAGTCAGTCGTTTCTCCTACTTGCTATTTTTTGTGGGTAGGGAGAAGAGGAGATGAGACGATAATAACTAGATTCCCTGGCGTTTTTTACTAGCCTTCCAAATTACTTTCAATGAATTTGTTTACCTTTAAATCTTTTTTTTGTTTGTTTGTAGTAATAATGGAGAGGGGAGTCACTCCCACCGGGCTTATAATTACAGTTTTTATCCGCGAGTCAGGACCTGTGCCTTCAGACAAGCCTCTCAAGGAGCGGCAGGATAATCACTCTTCATCTAATCTTACCTGCTAGGCTTCATCTCCTTTGGTTAAGAAAAAAGCCACTGTAGAAAACTGAAGAGGACCTTGGTAAGGCAGAAAGCTCATTTTTTTTGTGTTTATAATTGGTTTTCTACAGTGGCTACAGAAGAACAAAAGCCACTGTAGAAGCTTAAGAGGAGCTTGGTAAAGGCAGAGAGCTCCTGTTTTTACTTTTATTCACATAAACTTGGTTTTCTACAGTGGCTGAAGAAGACCATAGTAAAGGAATAAAGCTCATTTTTTACTTTTATTAACATAAAATTGGTTTTCTGCAGTGGCTGAAGAGGAACTCAGTGAAGACAGAAACTCCTGTTACATTTATTCCCAGAAACTTGGCTTTCTA
>NC_089766.1:47327296-47379796 GCF_040412425.1 Macrobrachium rosenbergii
GTAACTCACTGAGGACGTTAATTACAATCACTAATTACAGCCTTCATCATTCCGTCATGACACCCCTGTTATTTTCCCCAAGAGGTAATTGCGTTATTTATTGCGTGGAATTAACGTATTCTCTAATCTCTCCTTACCAAGGTCATGATTGATATTATTGCAAAAGAAAATAATCAGTTGAATGTATTGATTAGACACTTCTTTTTTTCTAACCTAACGTATCCGTCGTGTAACTAACTCAGGTATATATATACTCAGGTTTTTTTAGTTTTCTGTAAAAGAAAACTACTGTGCCGGTCTTGTCTGTCCGTCCTCAGATCTTGAAAACTACTGAGGCTAGAGGGCTGCAAATTGGTATGTCGACCATCCACCCTCCAATCGTCAAACATACCAAATTGCAGCCCTCTAGCCTTAATAGTTTTTATTTTATTTAAGGTTCAAGTTAGCCGTAATCGTGCATCTGGCAACGATACAGGCCAGGCCACCACCGGGCCGTGGTTAAAGTTTCGTGGGCCGCGGCTCATACAGCATTATACCGAGACCACCGAAAGATAGAGCTATTTTCGGTGGCCTTGATTATACGCTGTACAGAAAACTCGATTGCGCCGAAGAAACTTCTGCGCATTTTCTTACATTTTTATTTTTTAATTCTTATCTTGAAGTACGATACTTGTGCCTATCAAATTAAAATGGTTCATTAAAAACGTAAGTTTAAGCAAATGTTTATTTAATACAGCGTCTCTTACCAACTCAGTGTATTTATCTACAACAAAAGCTTCTTCGCCGCCTCATCCATTGGAAAATCCTCTCTTGAAAATATTAAATATGTAGCCATTCTTTTTTCTCACTCGAAAGTTATTCCCTTATTAACTCTTAACATGTACTGCGCCGTGCTAAGCTGCAATTCTATTTTTTTATGAACCTCTCAGAGAAAACATCCCATATTTTCTGCCAGTTAAGATATTTCGTCGAAGAAATTGATTATGTAATTCATCTCAAAACCTAGCCCACTCTAAGCCCTCCAAAGGGGTATTGAGTTATATTACGTAGCATTTGTTTTTTTTTATATTTGCGTACCAAACGTCAAACTCCAACCTGTTCGAAGGAACAAAATAAAATAAATAAACAAAACAATCGATTGTTCAATCCTTCTCACTCAAAGCCTAGCCCACTCCAAGCCCTCCCAAAAGGCTATTGCGTTATGTTACGTAGCATTTATTTATTTTTTTCTATCTGCGTACCGAACGCCACACTCCAACCTATTCGAAGGAACAGAAAAAAAAAAATCGATTGTTCAATCACGTACTATACCCGTCCAACAACTTTTTTTTTTTAACCCCCGCCCTTATTTTGCATGATAGCATTGTCGTGATGAGTGTGCTCATCTCTCTCTCTCTCTAGGAAATTTGCTTTTTCAAAGACACTTCGAATTGTTCTTTATACAAAAAATGTTGCCGTATTCTTGTTTTTCCTGTGAAAATGAGTTTCTCTCTCTCTCTCTCTCTCTCTCTCTCTCTCTCTCTCTCTCTCTCTCTCTCTCTCTCTCTCTAGGAAATTTGCTTTTTCAAAGACACTTCGAATTGTTCTTTATACAAAAAATGTTGCCGTATTCTTGTTTTTCCTGTGAAAATGAGTTTCTCTCTCTCTCTCTCTCTCTCTCTCTCTCTCTCTCTCTCTCTCTCTCTCTCTCTCTCTCTAGGAAATTTGCTTTTTCAAAGACACTTCGAATTGTTCTTTATACAAAAAATGTTGCCGTATTCTTGTTTTTCCTGTGAAAATGAGTTTTCTCTCTCTCTCTCTCTCTCTCTCTCTCTCTCTCTCTCTCTCTCTCTCTCTAGGAAATTTGCTTTTTCAAAGACACTTGAATTGTTCTTTATACAAAAATGTTGCCGTATTCTTGTTTTTCCTGTGAAAATGAGTTTTCTCTCTCTCTCTCTCTCTCTCTCTCTCTCTCTCTCTCTCTCTCTCTCTCTCTCTCTCTCTCAGCCCAGCTGATTACGAAGCGAGAACACGGATAGCTTAAATTTCAGTTAATACCTCTTAACGTATTCATGAATTCATATTATTTTTATGTATAGGCCACTATCTTTCTCTCCTTACGGGGTTTGGTACCAGCAATTATTCGTGGAGTGGGGTTGCTAGCCCCATGCCCTGCCCAGCGTGGATTTTCAGTGGGCTCATAAGGAGGTAGCTTATGGCTTTTCTTGGTCACCCGTCCAAGAAGTGACCTGACCTAACAAGGTAGTATTGTCGCAGACAGTTGAAAAGGTTTCATTTTATATTTGACTATTAGTTATATTATATTTTTGTGTGTGCTTATATCTGTGCATGTATGATGACAGAGGAGATTTACTTCACTGTGTTTGTGACTCAAGATGATTTATATGTTAACTATAAATTAAATTTAGTGTAATTATAAGTTTTACTTTTTTGTAAAACTACTGAGGAGGCTAGAGGGCTGCAAATTAGTATGTTGATCATCCACCCTCCAGTCATCAGACGTACCAAATTGCAGCCCTCTAGCCTTAGTAGTTTTTATTTTATTTAAGATTAAAGTTAGCCATGGTCGTGCGTCTGGCACCGCTATAGTTGCCAACAGCACAGGCCGCCACCGGACCGTGGCTGAAAGTTTCATGGGCCACGGCTGAGAGTTTCATGGGCCGTGGCTAAGGGTTTCATAGAGCATTAAACGCTGTACAGAAAATTCGGTTGCGCCGAAGAAACGTCGGCGCATTTTTTACTCGTTTATATTAATTATCGCATTTTGTCGTCTTTCTCATTCCATCCTTTCCACAAATCTAAAAAAGAAAAAAAATTATTCATGGAAATAGAATCTTACGTTGTAGATTTTTAAAAATTTTTTCTGAATTCTCAAACTTTTTCAGAGATTTTTTCATAATTTTTTTTTTCTGTCACTTTTTTCCTTTTTTTTTTTTATTCCGTCTCGGGTTTTTTCCAGACCCAAAATCGCGTGTTTTAGAGACTTGTAAACAATTTGTCTTTCGGGAAATGATAAAAGTTTACCCGTTGACGAAATGGCTAATGGACCACCTCACGTCTTTAGGGCGAAAAGTCGTAAGATTTTGGAATATGAGTGAAACGTACAGAAAAATTCTCCTGACATTTGGCAAAACATACAAATTATTAATTATTTCCAGATTATTAATGGACAGCGTCTCTGGCCATAGAATTCTTCAGATTTGCAATACATTGATTAACATTTACAATGTAAACAAGTAAATAAATGCACCGAAGTTTCTTCGACGCAATCGAGTTTTCTGTACAGCCGCTACAGCGTATAATTAAGGCCACCGAAAATAGATATACCTTTCGGTGGTCTCGGTATAATGCTGTATGAGCCGCGGCCCTTGAATCTTTAACCACGGCCCCGTGTGACCTGTCCTATATCGTTGCCAGATGCATGATTATGACTAACTTTACTTAAGTGCCAGACGCACGATCATGGCTAACTTTAACATTAAGTAAAATCAAAACTACTGAGGCTAGAGGGCTGCAATTTGGTATGTTTGATGATTGGAGGGTGGATGATCAACATATCAATTTGCAGCCCTCTAGCCTCGGTAGTTTTTAGGATCTGAGGGCGGACAGAAAAAGTGCGGACAGAAAAAAGTTCGGACAGAAAAAGTGCGGACAGAAAAAAGTGCAGACGGACAGACAAAGCCGGCACAATCATTTTTTTTTTTTACAGAAGACTAAAATTCAAAGACAAGGGAAAATTGGCTATAAATTTTACCAATTTTACATTTTTTCGCAATTTTTTTTTTTCGTCATGAATCTTCTTCATAATTTCCACAGAGGAGAGTCGGAATGTTTCCTATTATAAGTTTTCAGTTAAGTCTATCAATTAGTTTCCCTTTTTTATGAAAAATAAATCGACCGGCTCCTTAAAGAAGGATCGGAACCATAATAAGGAAATAATCCGTAATATTTTATATGTTAAGATTTGACACCGAAAATCGAATCTTGTTTAGGAATTCTTGGAAATCCCTTTTATGTGCTGATTTTGGATCTTATTATTATTATTATTATTATTATTATTATTATTATTATTATTATTATTATCGTTCTAACTCTTTATATACTGGTTTAATTACATCTAGATTGGGTATTTTCAAGTGTAATTTAATGGGCAGGTTCGTGGCTCTGATTTGCATAGGTTCAAAATACTTTATATATATATATATATATATATATATATATATATAGAGAGAGAGAGAGAGAGAGAGAGAGAGAGAGAGAGAGAGAGAGAGAGAGAGAGAGAGAGAGAGAGATTGTTTTTACCCTGTCGAGGAAAACGTTTGGCTCCAACGCACAAGCAGCGATGAAGAATTATTGCGCCTCCATGAAATTATTGCAGTGATTGAAAGACCCATTCTCCTGTCGCATCTCGCCGTAACTGAAACCCGTCCATTACCTCAGCCTCAGATTGGAGCCTCGGTGGACGCTTGATGAGAGGCTCCCAGGATCGCGCAGCGCTTTCCTTCCGCGCCAATCCGGCGATGCGTCGCATAAACAAGGGAGGTCGATCTTTGTGCTGCTTCGAGGCTCTTCAGGGAAGCTGTGACGTACGGCTCCTTCCAGGAACTATAAATCTTCTTCTTCTCCTCCTCCTCCTCCTCCTCCTCCTCCTCCTTCTTCTTTTCCTACTTCCCCTGCTTCTTCTTCTTCTTCTTCTTCTTATTCTTCTTCTCGTGCTCTCCGAGGCCTAGGAATAAAGAAAAACGGCCGGTGCTTGGTAGGGGAACTCCCCTTCCTCCTCCTCCTCCTCCTCCTCCTCCTCCTCCTCCTCCTCCTCCTCCTCCCCTTCTTCTTCCTCTTCTTCTTCTTCTTCTTATTCTTCTTCTCGTGCTCTCCGAGGCCTAGGAATAAAGAAAAACGGCCGGTGCTTGGTAGAGGAACTCCTCCTCCTCCTCCTCCTTCTCCTCCTCCTCCTCCTCCTCCTCTCCTTCTTCTTCCTCTTCTTCTTCTTCTTATTCTTCTTCTCGTGCTCTCCGAGGCCTAGGAATAAAGAAAAACGGCCGGTGCTTGGTAGGAAAAGAGATTTTGCACGAGGAAACAAGCACTCATTTCTCCCTTCCTCCTCCTCCTCCTCCTCCTCCTCCTCCTCCTCCTCCTCCTCCTCCTCCTCCTCCTCCTCCTCCTCCTCCTCCTCCTCCTCCTCCTCCTCCTCACGCTCTCCGAGGCCTAGTAATGAAAACAAACAGCTGATCCTCGGTAGGAAAAGAGATTTTGCACGACGAAGCAAGCACCCATTTTTTTAACAGCATCCTGCGTACGATTTACGACCTGCGTGGGGTTTACAGATTTTCTTCTCGGAGCCGGCCGGCGTTCGCGAGTTCACAGCTCCTTCGAAATTTACGGCTCAGAGAAGAGGAGAATATTCTTTTCTGAAGAGCAATACATCACCGGGAACGGTTTGCGCGAGAGCCGGGGACTGGAGAATCATTTTGTTGTGGAGAGCAGTACATCATGCGAAAGCATTCGGGCGAAAGGTTGGCCGATGGAGACCTGTCGTCTAAGAATAGTACCGCGTCAATACAAGAATTGGAGAGAGGTTAGGTGACTGACCTTCGAATTCCGTGCGCGCGCGCGCGCGTGCGCTTTTGAGAGGGAGAGGAGGAGAGATTCCCTCCTTATATTTTAATCATTTTTTCACCTTAAAATTTTTGTTATTTTATTTATTTTTTAAAATTTAATTAAATTTTTTTGAAGGGGTTTATATTGTCAGTTACTCTGTCCTACACCCAACTCATGTTTCCTCACTCCAGTCATAATTCTTTGCGTCTGAAAAAAACAGCGTTTTCTTATGTTTTGGTGGGTGGGCTGACCCCCCTCCCCCCTCTACCCAGCCCCTGTTCCTATCAGCCTTGTGCATGAATCAGTATTTGCATAAATAAATGAAGAGTATGATTGATCTGTCTCCTATGTTAAAAAATTATACCGTCATTATTATTATTATTATTATTATTATTATTATTATTATTATTATTATTATTATTATTATTATTCAGAAGATGAGCACTATTGATATGGAACAAGCCCACCAAAGGGGCCATTGACTGGGAATTCAAGCTTACAAAGAATATTATTATTATTATTATATTATTATTATTATTATTATTATTATTATTATTATTATTATTATTATTATTATTATTATTATTCAGTTGATGAACCCTATTCATATGGAACAAGCCCACCAAAGGGGCCATTGACTTGGAATTCAAGATTTCAGAATATATTATTATTATTATTATTATTATTATTATTATTATTATTATTATTATTATTATTCAGAAGACGAACCCTATTCATATGGAAGGAGGCCACCAAAGGGGCCACTGACTTGAAACTCTTAAAGCTTCCAAAGAATATTAAGGTGTTCATTAGCAAGAAGTAAGAGGAAGTAAAGGGAAATACACAAAGAGGAGATCCCACTTGTTAAAATGGAAAAAACCAATTAATAAATTAATAAATAGATAGATAGATGTTACTTTATTTACGATGCCAGCGAAGGCTTCATTGCAGATCATTATGCTAATTAGGCAACCACTCGAAATCTTTGACTGGACGTGAAACAGTTGCTTATTTGATTTATGTTTTTATTCCTATTATTTCGGACACTGCTCTCAGTAGCTTCTTGATTACGCGTCTCTTGCAGTCTTGGCCAGGTTTCTCATTGTTGCAGTTACTGTGCGGTGCGCTGTAGACATCGCTTAAGGTTCTTTGCAGCGTCCCTTCCGTGGCCCCTAGCTGCAACATCTTTCATTCCTTTTACTGGGATAAGTCAGCGGTCATCTACAAGGTCAACGACCGTCGGAAAAGAAATCTGCTGGAGACTGTATTCATTGAAGCTACTTCCACCAGGAATGTTAATCTCCACCCTGGATTATCCCTTGCTCTTCTGTCCCTGTCGTTTTCGTTTAAGAAACTGTAACCCAGCCCCAATCTTCTGTTTATTTTATTTAAATCTATGTCAACTTCTTTTGTATTCAGTGCGAACTTGAAAATGTAGAGGAAGCTACGAAGGTAGCTGTTCAGAGTCACGATTTTCACTCACCTTCCGACGCGGACTTAGTGATGTTCCCAAGCACGTGTTCCTTCGTGCTGTATTGGGTATGTATATATATATATATATATATATATATATATATATATATATATATATATATATATATATATCACTGACAGTCGTAGCTATTAATAAGATTAACAGAAGCGTCAGCAAATGATGAAGAAAATATAAATGACAGATTTAATATTTTATAGATACAAGATTTTCTTATCCGATTTTGTACATATGTGTGTATGTGTATGTTTGTGTGTGTGTGTGTGTGTGTATGTGCGCGTGTATTTTTTTGGGGTGGTCTTATCTCGGTCAATCCGTCCGAGTACACATGTACGTATGTCAATGAATAATCTGTGGGCGCAATCGGACCCCGGTTTTATCTTGCCAACATGCAAAGTACAAAACGCTTCTCTTTCTTCCTCACACCGCCTGCGATTACCGCTCCTGTTCCGACTCTGCTTGCGAGACGCCCCTGCAAGCACTGCAGTCGCAGGCAGCATCCATCATCCGCACCACAGATCACATCCGATAGAGGCGAGACGGACGCGGCTGTCAATCATCCGCGACAGTTGACAAACAGAACGAGTCGACGGCAGATTTCTCGGCGCGGTTTTATCAACCGGGACGAATTATTCTCTCTGGAGAAAAGTTTTGCTTGTCGCCCGTCCACTTATGGAGGCTGACAGCGTTTCTGGGGAAGCAGTTCTTCTTGCTTTTGGGTGCTTTTTTGTTTAATTCTTTTTTTTTTTTCCACGGTTTTCCAGACATTGTCGTGTTTGCTAGACGATCCTGGGAACAACGCTTCTTGTTCCTGTCATCTGTGACGGAGGAGGTACTCGAATCCTCGATACGGGACACGAGAGATTCGGCTAATAAATGGTTTTGTCGTATTTTAGTCATATTTTTAGTTTTCTGGAAAAGAAAACTGTTGTGCCGGCTTGGTCTGTCCGCCCGAACTTTTTTCTGTCCGCCCTCACATCTTAAAAACTACTGAGGCTAGAGAGATGCAAATTGGTATGTTGATCATCCACCCTCCAATCAACAAACATACCAAAGTGCAGCCCTCTAGCCTCCTCAGTAGTTTTGATTTTATTTAAGGTTAAAGTTAGCCATAATCTTGCTTCTGGCAACGATATAGGATAGGCCACCACCGGCCAGTGGTTAAAGATTCATGGGCCGCGACTCGTACAGCATTATACCGAGACCACCGAAAGATAGATCTATTTTCGGTGGACTTGATCATACGATGTCCAGAAAACTCGATTGCGCCGAAGAAACTTCGACGCATTTTTTACTTGTTTATTTTATTGTCAGTAATTGTTCTAATTTCAAGTGGCTTTTTCTTTGAAGTTTTCATCGTTCATTGGAATTTGAGTCTATATGAATTTCTTCATTAGTGGAATATTTTTTTTTGAATGATTTTCCTACTTTTTGAGTAAATATTCGGAGAAATAATTTCTCGTTGGAGTGTTAATTTTACGAATAGGTAAAACGAGAAAGTTTGTAATAGATTTTTCTTATTTTTTATTTTCTTCTTTTGCTTTCTTCCTTGTTTTATCGGGCCTGGACAAGACAAGGACTTGTGGTTCCCTACTGATCTTTGTAAAGGATTATTTTTCGTGTCTTGATTTTAGTTTTTAATATTTTTCTTTTTATTCATTTCTTTTATGGACTGATTATTATTATTATTATTATTATTATTATTATTATTATTATTATTATTATTATTATTATTATTATTATTATTATAAGAACCCAATTCATATAGAACAAGCCCACCAAAGGGGCCACAGACTTGAAATTCAAGCTCCAAAGAATATTATTATTATTATTATTATTATTATTATTATTATTATTATTATTATTATTATTATTATTATTATTATTATTATTATTCAGAAGATTATGAAACCTATTCATGTGGAACAAGCCCACCAAAGGGGCCATAGAATTGAAATTCCAGAAGCTTCCAAAGAATATTAAGTAAGTGTTCATTAGGAAGAAGTAAGAGGAAGTAAAGGGAAATACAGAAAGAAGAGATCCCACTTATTAAAAGATAAAAAATAAATTAATAAATAGACAAATAGATAAAAACGCATTAAAATGCAAGGAGAACAGTATTAGGGTAGCAATGCACTGCACCTTCGCTTGAACTTCTGAAGAAGAAGAAGAAGTTCCAACCGCACGACATCCTCAGAAGGGGGGCTGTCCCACAGTCCAGAGGTGTGAGGAGGAATAAAGGACCTCTGGAACTTTGGGGAAGTTCGACAGCGAGGCAAAACATTTATTGCATATTGAGACGGACTAAGAGATTTGCATAAACAAATGGATAACAGGATTGGACTAGCGAGGTATGCAATCGATTTTTCTAATGTTCGCATAGATAATTTCTGGGCCTTAGGACAGAACTGGTGTTCTGAATAAATTGGCCTTTTGAAAACTCGGTCCCCGAAAGTGAATAATTTTATGGTCATTATTTTTGGTGTTTTTCTTGGTGACAGTTTGAAGGGATCGGAGGTTACGAATTATTATTATTATTATTATTATTATTATTATTATTATTATTATTATTATTATTATTATTATTATTATTATTATTATTATTTTTAAAATATGATAGTGTTTGCCAAAGATGAACAAAGAGGAATCATTATGTGAAAGACAAATAGCATTGACCAGTGATTATTATTATTATTATTATTATTATTATTATTATTATTATTATTATTATTATTATACGAATAGAATTTGCCAAAGATGAACAAGGGAGAATTATTATATGAAAGATGAATTGCATTGACAAATTATGAATATTATTATTATTATTATTATTATTATTATTATTATTATTATTATTAAACTGAAATATGAACAGTATTCGCTAATGGAGAACGAAGGAAATAATCAGTATTATCAATATTAATACAAAGGAAAACTCACTCTTCTTCCCACAATTCATGTTCAGATCCCGTGGATAATGATACTGGCTTGAGATATGCTCAAGTTGTATGTTTTACCCCCGTAGAGTTTTTTTTACACCCAGCACCGCCCCTCCATCTTGCGAGATTTTCATCCGTCCAGATTCTGCTAATTAACTCCCATCTTGTATATTTCGTTTATTAGTTCACTGGGTCATTTGCTGTTATTATTATTATTATTATTATTATTATTATTATTATTATTATTATTATTATTATTATTATTATTATTATTATTATTATTATTATTCGGAAGATGAAACCTATTCATATGGAACAAGCCCTCCAAAGGGACCATTGACTTAAATTCAAGCTTCCAAAGAATATTAAGGTGTCCATCAGGAAGAAGTAAGAGGAAGTAAAGGGAAATACAGAAAGAAGAGATCCCACTTATTAAAAAAGAAAAAATAACTAAATTAACAAATAGATAAAAATGTATTAGAATGCAAGGAGAACAGTATTAGGGTAGAAAGCAGATAGAAAGCATTTAATCATTTTAAGACGTACATTATTCTTAATTATAACTGATCCGGTTTCGATTCCGTCATTTGCAGTGATTGTACGTTAGGCGAATTAATATTTGTAGGAATAATTCATAATTACAGTTATTATTGTCTCGCTTATGCGTCTGCTTTGTAATGATTTGACTTACCGAGAAAACATTCTTTATTGCTTAAATCGTCTGAATCTGTCGTGGGCCGAAATACAGTTAGATAAATTCGCCATAGTTTTAAGCGATCTGTAAACCTCAATAGGAAATGAGGGAACTTAGTTTTTACTTCTTCCTAATGAACACCTTAATATTTTTTGGAAGCTTCTGGAATTTCAAGTCAGTGGCCCCTTTGGTGGGCTTGTTCCGTATGAATAGGTTTCATCTACTGAATAATAATAATAATAATAATAATAATAATAATAATAATAATAATAATAATATTCTTTGGAAGCTTGAAATTTAAGTCAGTGGCCCCTTTGGTGGGCTTGTTCCATATGAATAGATTTCATCTTCATAATAATAATAATAATAATAATAATAATAATAGCTCGTAGCTGGATGTTGACACACCCACCCACACACACACACACACACACACACACACACACACACACACACACACACACACACACACACACACACACATTGGTTTAATTTTATCTCCCAATTTCTAGAATTAAAAGATCACACTTCGCCCCACCTTAGATTAGTCACAAAAACTATAAAACCGAACCATGGAAAGAGAGAGAGAGAGAGAGAGAGAGAGAGAGAGAGAGAGACCCAACAAGGATTCTCGATACAGTTAGCGATGGATTCCAGACAACAGCCATCAAACCTTGTTCAGGCCCGTCAAGGATACGAGCTTTTCCAGGGGGGCGAGTCAAGGCTATGCGGTTGCCCCCAAGGCCACCGTGGCGTTCCCAATTCATGCGCCCCTGGGGCATCGTCACTCAAGGATTACCCTACTTTTATCTCTTATCCTCATGGCTTTTCCGTTCTGTCATTATTGGTGATCGTTCGCAAATTTATTGGGTTTTTTTTGTTTGTTTTTGTAAGTGGCCATCTGGTTTGTATTCTGTGTAGCGTGTTATTCATTTTTATTTCTTTTATAGTAAATATTAAATTGTTTTTTTATGGTTTTTTTCTGTTATTCTTGTTTGTAGATCATTCACAAATTTATTACTTTTTGATTGTTTTTGTAAATAAACATCAGCTTTGTTTCAATTATATTAATTTTTTCTTTATTTCTTTTATAGTAAATTGGAAATTGTTTAGTTATTCAGGTTGTTTCCAAGAGCCAGACTTACTTTGTTTCGATGTGATTTTTTTATGAAGATTTTGTATCGCCGTCCAAGAGAATCTTTGGACGTACAGGGTATCAAAAACATCACGGTGCAGTTTAAAATGATTTTAGCTTCGTAACTCTGCATGATAGAATTGCTCTATAAAAAAGGATGAGAAATCTTTATGTGTCTAGTTTTTCTATTCTGAATTTTTATTTATTATTTGTTTGATCAAATAATAAAGAAAGGAAGAGTTTCAAGGAAATAGGTTCTGTTCTTGATAAACCGGACGGTTTCACAGATTCCCGGAGGTTTAAGGATCCCTTCCAAGGAAAGACCAGGACCTTAAAGCTTAACGTAACTCTGTTACATAAAGCGGTGCACTGTAGACATTGCTTAAGTTTCTTTGCAGCGTCCCTTCTTCCTTCGGCCCCTAGCTGCAACCCCTTTCATTCCTTTTACAGTACCTCCGTTCATATTCTCTTTCTTCCATTTTACTTTCCTTAACCCTCTCCTAATAATTTTTTAATAGTGCAACTGCTTTGAGGTTTTCCTCCTGTTACACCTTTCAAGCCATTTACTCTCAGTTTCCGTTTCAGCGCTGATTGACCTCTTAGGTCCCAGCGCCTGGCCTTGGGCCTAAATCCTATAAATTCTCTCTCTCTCTCTCTCTCTCTCTCTCTCTCTCTCTCTCTCTCTCTCTCAAGAAGAACCAGGGCTACTGGAGAGCCTTATGTAACTTACTACAGAGAGTGACGAGTCGAGAGAGCTTTCTCTCTCTCTCTCTCTCTCTCTCTCTCTCTCTCTCTCTCTCTCTCTCTCTCTCTCTCTCTCTCTCTCTCAAGAGAGAACTTTTAGGAGCAGGTATATCGGCGTTGACAGTTGACTAAAGGTTATCAATATGTCTTGTCTCAAAGTTACTTCGCAGATGTAAAGTTCTTGTCCGGATGATTGTGGTCTATCCGCGATGGTGGTCACACTTAGTTCTTCTTCTTCTTCTTCTTCTTCTTCTTCTTCTTCTTCTTCTTCTTCTTCTTCTTCTTCTTCTTCTTCTTCTTCTTACTTTGCCTAGATGGGTAGGAATCCTTTCTGCTGAAGTTGCGTTTTTTTTTTTTTTTTTTTGTATGGGGTATATGCATACATGCATGTACACTCATGTACATACATACACGTATGTGTATATATATATGTAATATATATACTCACACACGTATATATATTACATATATATATACATATAATTATGTATATATATGCATATACATAAATATCGCATTCTGCTTACGTGACAATATATGCTTTGTACAAGATTAATGTCGTAGCCCAAATATATAAACATATGGGAACATTATTATAATTTGCAGTGCAAACTATATACTGTCTGGATGCTTACATCTCTACAGTTTGCTAGTTTGTGAATATTTCTATAAATATAATAAAACTACTTTTGTTTTCCGTAATGACGAATTACCAAAACTTCAAACACCTAAATAGAAACTTAGAAAAAAAGATAAAGTATAAAATGCGCCGAAGTTTCTTCGGCACAAACGAGTTTTATGTAGAAAGTGTCATGCTGTATGAAACTCTCAGCAACGGCCCATGAAACTTTGGACCACGGCCCGTAAACTACTGAGGCTAGAGGGCTGCAATTTGGTATGCTTGATGACTGGAGGGTGGATGACCAACATACCAATTTGCAGCCCTCTAGCCTCAGTAATTTTTAAGATCTGAGGGCGGACAGACAACTAGCCAATCTCAACAGTGTTCTTTTACAGAACACTAAAAAGGGAACCACGTGACGTAACAGTTACTCAGCAGCCGTTCTGACAATTCCATTAAGGGAGAATCCTAAGGAGAATCTTAATGCAGAAAACTCTTTTAGGTTTAGGAATCCTCCCTAGAATCTGCCGTGGCTGATATACGGGCGTAGGGTAAGTGGCCCCTTAATTCGTCTGACTGAAAATGGGAGTTCCTCCCTCCCTTGCAATTGTTTTTCGGTTATCTCCGCGTCGGAGGAGGAAGGCTTGGTTACGTCGTATTTTAAGGCTTCTCCGTGATGTAGAGAGAGAGAACAAGGAGGTCCCTCCTCTAATTTGGTTTTAACTGATTGCCGGTTTGGGGCCGGAGGTGGGGGCGTCTTAGAAATGGCCTTCTAAAGGCCGCCACCACGTTCAGTTATACCCGCGCAGTTATGCCTGATCAGTCGGCCTGTTCAGGCAAAACTGAACCCACTGACGTTCAGTTTTGCCTGCACAGGCATGACTGCGCAGGTATAACTGAGCATTAGTGGTAGCCTTAAGCGAGGTGCTTTGTAGTTAATGGCGCAGTGGTGTTTAGGAGTTGGAATGGAATGGAATGGAAGATAGAATTTAGGCCAAGCTAAGCTGGGACCTATGAGGTCATTCAGCGCTGAAACGGAAACTGAGAGTAGAAAGGTCTGAAAGGTGTAACGGGAGGACAACCTTTTTTTTGCAGTTGCACTAAGAAACAATTGATAGGAGGGGGTTAAGGAAAGAAAAATGGAAGAAGAAGAAGAAGAGGTTGGTTGATACAGAGTGGTCCAGAAAAATCATTTTTTTTTTTCAAGCAGATAATTGGTTGAGACAATTTTCAGATACCGCCCAATTACTCCTCAAAAGTTACCGTTATAAGATCAGAACAAACCACTAAAGTGGTAATTGGTTGGATGGGGTAAAAAGTCAAGGTATTTGTCTGGTCAAAAGCATAGATCTTAGGTACAGGACATATTTGAGAAGGCTGGCTCATACAGACAGGTGATAAAGGTTCATAACGATGTTTACCAAGTGACTAACTCATTATTATTATTATTGTTATTATTATTATTCAGAAGATGAACCCTATTCATATGGAACAAGCCCACCCAAGGGGCCATTGACTTGAAATTCCAGAAGCTCCCAAAGAATATTAAGGTGTTCATTAGGAAGAAGTAAGAAGAAGTAAAGGGAAATACAGAAAGAAGAGATAATCCCACTAATTAAAAATAAAGTTAATAAATTAATAGATAGATAAAAATATTAAAATGCAAGAAGAATAGCATTAGGGTAGTACTGCGTTGCGTCTTCGCTTGAACTTTTTGAAGTTCCAATGACAACTTAACAGTTGCAGTTTAGAACTGCGAAATTGTTGTACAGGTAAAATTTTCAGGTGGTTTTACTCGAATCCAGGTAAAAGAAAAAAAGTCCAGGTAAAAAAAAGTCACATTAATCTTTCCTAGATAGTGATCCCCAAGGGTTTTATTATTAACCCAGTATGTATCCACCTTTGCGGCGTGTTTAGTACAAGCCCGTTGGGGATGACCGTAAAATCATAATGTAAATATAATGAAGATAATGACCCCCAAGAAATACTGTGAATAATTCCCCTATCTTTATTACCGGATACCATAAATTAATGTGACTTTTTTCCTATTACTTTTTTCCCCCATAGCTGAAATTGTTATTTTTTTCTGTGTTTTTTCCTAGCCAAATTGTGACTTTTTTCCTAGCTACAATTGTGACTTTTCCTAGCCAGAATTGTGACTTTTTTTCGTAGCTACAGGTGTGACTTTTGCTAGCCAAAATTATGACTTTTTTCCTAGCTACAATTGTGACTCTTTTGCTAGCCAGAATTGACTTTTTTCCTAGCTACAATTGTGACTTGCTAGCCAAAATTGTGACTTTTTCCTAGCTGCAATTGTGACTTTTCCTAGCCAAAATTGTGACTTTTTTCCTAGCTACAATTGTGACTTTTGCTAGCCAAAATTGTGACTTTTTCCTAGCTACAATTGTGACTCTTTTCCTAGCCAAAATTATGACTTTTTTCCTAGCTACAATTGTGGCTTTTCCTAGCCAAAATTGTGACTTTTTTCCTAGCTACAATTGTGACTTTTCCTAGCCAAAATTGTGACCTTTTATGACTTTTTTTCCCGTGACTTTATTTCCGACTACCGTTATATCACGGATTGCTAACATACTCTACGATTCGGGTGGAATCCAGTTCACGAATGTAAGCAGAGTTTGTCAAGGTCGCAGGTAAATTAGAGGATAATTGGTTCGCGTGAAATGTCACAGTAAAGTAGAGGTAATGAACGCAGGACGTGTGAACCGTATGGACGAATATAATAGGTGATGGAGGAGAAAAGGTTTACTTTGAAGAATTAAGTTTTGAACGCGATATTCCTGTGAGTATTTCAACTCTATCTCTCTCTCTCTCTCTCTCTCTCTCTCTCTCTCTCTCGTCCTGTGAGGGGTATATAATCTAAAGCAATGCTCTCTCTCTCTCTCTCTCTTTCTCTCGTCCTGTGAGGGGTATATAATCTAAAGACAGTTCTCTCTCTCTCTCTCTCTCTCTCTCTCTCTCTCTCTCTCTCTCTCTCGTCCTGTGAGGGTATATAATCTAATGATGAAGGAGAAAAAGTTTACTTTGAAAAATTAAGTTTTGACGCGATATTCCTGTAAGTATTTCAACTCTCTCTCTCTCTCTCTCTCTCTCTCTCTCTCTCTCTCTCTCTCTCTCTCTCTCTCTCTCTCTCTCTCTCTCTCAGAGGATATATAATCCATATCCTACTCTATTAGAATTCGGCACCCGTGCGTGCCTGCTTGCGTGCCTGCCTGCGTGCTTGCGTGCATGCGTGAGTGCGTGCGCGTTTGAGCTTCAAGATCATCGGGGACGAAAGCAACTGTTGTGCCTCACGGAAATATATTTGCTTTAGGTTCTGTCCATTAAAGCGCTTGCAATTGCCGGCCCCGTCTCGATTCCGCAAGCTTTCGTTTCTGCAATGTGTGATTACGGATCGGTCCGTCATTTCTTTCCCGTGTGTGGGCTTGGTTTTTTTGGGGGGGTGGGTGGGTGGGGTTAAGGTTTTATAGCTGATTTGCTGATGGTAGCACTTTTATCACTTTTTGTGGGGTATATTGATGTTTTTTGCATGTTTTTTTTTTTTTTTTTGCCAAGGTTTTATAGTTGTTTTGTTGATGGTAGACCTTGTATAACTTTTTGTGGGCTATATTGGTAATTTTTTATTTTTTTTAAGATTATATAATTGTTTTGTTGATGGTAGCACTTTTATAAAATGTTCGTGGGCTATATTGTATTTTTTTTTTTTTTGTGTCTACGATATTTTATTATGAATTTCAAGTCAGAGGCTCCTTTGGTGGGTTTGTTCCGTATGAATAGGTTTCATCTACTGCATAATAATAATAATAATAATAATAATAATAATAATAATAATAATAATAATAATAATAATAACAATAATAATAATAATATTGGAATCTTTCTGTGGAAAATAGTTAGTCGTATTTACATTTACTTTGTAATCGGCATTCATCAAGACATTAGCAGTTTCTCATCCATTCATCAAGATATTATTAACCGTTTCTTGTCCGTTCATCAGATTATTAACTGTTTCTCATCAAGATATTAACCGTGTCTCGTCCATTCGTCAAGATATTAACTGTTTCTCATCAAGATATTAACCGTGTCTCGTCCATTCGTCAGGATATTATTAACTGTTTCTCATCAAGATATTAACCGTGTCTCGTCCATTCGTCAAGATATTATTAACTGTTTCTCATCAAGATATTAACCGTTTCTCGTCCATTCATCAAGATATTAACCGTTTCTCATCCATTTGTCAAGACATTATTAGCCGTTCTCATCCATTTAAGGTATTAACAGTTTCTCATCCATTCATCAAGATATTAACCGTTCGTCATCCATTTATCAAGATGTTATTAACCGTTTCTCATCCATTCATCAAGATATTATTAACCGTTTCTCATCCATTCATCAAGATATTATTAACTGTTTCTCATCCATTCATCAAAATATTAACCGTTTCTCATCCATTCATCAAGATATTATTAACCGTTTCTCATCCATTTATCAAGATATTATTAACCGTTCCTCATCCATTCATCAAGATATTATTAACCGTTTCTCATCCATTCATCAAGATATTATTAACCGTTTCTCATCCATTCATCAAGATATTAACCGTTTCTCATCCATTCATCAAGATATTATTAAGCGTTTCTCATCCATTCATCAAGATATTAACCGTTCCTCATCCATTTATCAAGATATTATTAACCGTTTCTCATCCATTCATCAAGATATTATCAACCGTTCCTCATCCCTACGCGGTCACTAGCAATTATTATTAAACCTGTGCGCATGCGCGAGCGAACACCTATACCATAAAAAAAAGAATGTCGCTACCAGTTTATAACCGTGTCAAGGCCGCAGTAAGCTACAGGCCTATCGATTACCTGCCAAGATCATGTTTAGGCCTATTTCACCTTCCGTTTCATTCATGATTCTGTTTATTTCCCTTCGTGAGGCGTGTACTATTCACACCAATATTTTGAGAGTATTTTATTATTATTATTGTTATTATTATTATTATTATTATTATTATTATTATTATTATTATTATTATTATTATTATTATTACTGTATTATTATTATTATCGTTCTATTTATTTTATACGATTGTTTGTTTTTATATTTAATTTTTTTTTCTGACTTATTATTATTAATCCCGTATTATTATTATTATTATTATTATTATTATTATAATTATTATTACTATTATTATTATTATTATTATTATTATTATTATTATTATTATTATTATTATTATTATTATTGAGAGGAATCTCCAAGACAAGGCAGGTGACGATAGTAAATGACGGTAAATAATTAGAAAGAGCAGGTCTATGTGATGAAGGAGAAGAAGAAGAAGAAGAAGAAGAAGAAGAAGAAGAAGAAGAAGAAGAGGAGGAGGAGGAGGAGGAAAGCGGACGTTAACAGGGAGAGGCAAATTAGGAAGGAGAGTAAGACGAAGGGATGATGATGATGGAAGGGGTAAGTAATGGGCTGTCTTCTTTAGTACTGTTTATGTCGCACCTGTTTGGGCAGCTTCGAGTTCTCTTCTTTTTTCTTCTTCTTCTTCTTGTTTTGAGAAGGAAGGATTTTTACGTTCATGTAAGTCGCTTATTGTGCTTGCTTGGGAGAGAGAGAGAGAGAGAGAAAGAGAGAGAGAGAGAGAGAGAGAGAGAGAGAGAGAGAGAGAGAGAGAGAGAGAGAGACACGCAGGTAAATGTGAGATTTTTTTTTTTCACTTAACGAGACATTGGTATAGAAGGTTTTATCCAGCGTGTTCGAGAGAGAGAGAGAGAGAGAGAGAGAGAGAGAGATTAAAATGTCATAAGAAGAGAGAGAGAGAGAGAGAGAAAATCAGATGTAATAAAAAGAGAGAGAGAGAGAGAGAGAGAAAATCAGATGTTATAAAAAGAGAGAGAGAGAGAGAGAGAGATTAAAATGTCATAAGAAGAGAGAGAGAAAGAGAGAGAGAGAGAATGAGATTTTGCCTCATTAACTTACGCTGGAAGAATGATGGGACAATAGACGAGACAGTAAAAAGCGTAAGCATGGGGAGAGTTCCAAAGCCGAGTGTGTGTATGTGATTATGAATTTATGACAGAGCTGTCGATTAAAAAATTGAATGATCGACTGCGATGTCTCTGGCATCACGAGAAAATAAACCTCCCTCGGCGTTCATGACCTTTGATGTTGCAACGCCAGTTAAATCATCAATCACTATGATAAGTCAAATATCTTTTCCCGTAAGGGTTAGTACCGTCAGTGCGCCTCACGCGGTGCACTGTAAGCATTACTTAAGGGTCTTCGCAGCGCCTAGTTCCTATGACCTATTTCATTCCTTTTACTGGACCTCCGTTCATATTCTCTTTCTTCCATCTGACTTTCCACCCTCTCTAACAGTTTCCCTTCCAGCGCTGAATGACCCCATGGGTCCCAGCGCTTGGTCTTTGGCCTAAATTCTATATTCTATCTAATCTATTCAAGTAGATTTATTATCTTTCATTTTTTATTATTACATTCAAACTGGAATCTCTAATTGCAGATATTACATCTCTGGGTAATATTTAATATCCGCTCGTAACAAAATACACAGAAAGAAAGCTATTTAAAGAACAGATTCCATTATTCTCTTTCCATAAAAAATCCGGAATGTTCCGGAGAGGCCCTCTCCTTAAATAGCGGCGCTGGTAGATTCTTGACGTGCTTTTACGGGGATCTATCCGGTCACGCGTGGTTCAGTTATTTCTTTAGCATTATGGATCTTAAAAGTGGTTGTATTTTTTATATATATATATATATATATATATATATATATATATATATATATATATATGTGTGTGTGTGTGTGTGTGTGTGTGTGTGTGTGTGTGTGTGTGTGTGTGTGTGTAATGTTTTCTACATCTAAAGATGAAAGGTAATTGACTGAGTCTGTCACTAGATATCATTTCACCAAATTTTAGTATCTTGCAAAATTTGAGTTTTTTTTGAGTCATATTCATAGAGAAATGTCAATATAAAGTTTTTTTTTTTTTTTTTTTAGTCATATTCATAGAGAAATGTCAATATAAATTCGATAATGGAAGCTCAAGCTGTGGGTGTACATAGCTTGAGGCTTTATTCCTGAGAACTTAACGGTTTCAACCCACACTGCTCTGACCCTATCAACCCTTCGGTCTGTCAGTTCACCTCATGCGGTGCACTGTAGGCATTACTTAAGGTTCTTTGCAGTGTCCCTTCGTCCCCTAGCTACAAAAACCCCTTTCATCCCTTTTACTGTACCTCCATTCATGTTCTCTCGCTTCCATCTTACTTTCCTGAACCCTCGCCTTTCAAACTTTCTTACTTTATTTAAGCCATTGGCTTAAACTCTATATCCTATTCTATTCCATCTATCACACTTGCTGAATCAGAGTCCTACAACTCTATAAACTCTTAAGAATACTTACCACTGGGCAGCGTGTAGCGCAGTGCAGATTTCTTCTGTTACAGTAACCTCTTTGTTTCACACACACTGGGCTTTAAAAGTATCACTACATCCTATAACTCTGTCGTTGATAGTTTCCAGTATTTAAGGTCACTTGATGCAGGCTTTTTCCTCTCCGGGATATGTTATAATCACCTGGATATTATTTTAAGTCCTTTGTAACATAACGCTATCAAGTATGGGGGCTCTTCACTGAAGTTTGTATGTACAAGTAAGTTCTTAAAGCTTCTGAATCTAGGTATTTATTACCTTGATGTTTTATGTCCTTTCCAGCATTGCTTTATAGTCGATAGACTTGAAGCTTTATAAAATAAAATGTCTAAAGCCTCAGAGGTTAAATATAGTTCCTGGGCTTAAAGAAGGAAAGATTTTTCCAGGGAGTACAGGGGTAAAAATGGTTCCAAGGCTAACAGGTGGAATGGTAGTTCCAGGCCCTACAGGTGTACAGAATAGGTTCCAGAGCTAACAGGTGTATGTAAGAGGTTCCAGGTCTTGCAGATGTACAAGGTATATTCCAAGTTGTCCAGGTGGAAAAGACCTTTCCAGGGCTTTCTCAGGTATTGAAGATAGCTCCAGGGTTCTCAGGTATGAAGATAGCTCCAGGGCTCTCAGGTATGAAGATAGTTCCAGGGGCCTACAGGTGTACAAAATAGGTTCCAGAGCTAACAAGTGTATGTAAGATGTTCCAGGCCTTGCAGATATAAAAGGTATTCCAAATTGCCCAGTTGGAAAAAGACCTTTCCAGGGTTCTCTCAGGTATGAAGATATAGTTCCAGAGCTTTACACAGGTGCACAGGGTCGCGTCACTAATCTCACCTGGCTACTATAACTTGTTGTTAAGCAACGGCGAATGTTGTGATCGCTTATTTTTGTTGGACCGCAATCTATGTGAGATACTCGATCATATTTAGCGTCAAGCTCACGTTACGATCCCCGAAGTCACTACGTTCACTTCACCATCACGCTGTCATTCAAATCACCAACAACACTTTCCCGTAACAAAAAATTCCAATTGTTTTCGCGGAATGCAGAAGTGTGGAACGTCGACCGGGAAACCGAATCGCAAGTGCACGTGAGCGAATAGACGTTGGACGGATGCGTTTGTGCTTCTTTTTCACTCAAAGAAAAGCTGCTGCTGTTCTTCACAGCTTTCTAGACACAGCAACAGAACGGGTACGCTGTTCCCCACAGGTTTCCGATCTGAGGGTATCCAGGTTGACTGTGTACCCTCGCTCCAGAAGGCGAGGGTCGAAGCTGTTCCCCTCGGCTCCGTTTCACGCACTTTTCCTTCGCTGGAACGTGTGGTGGCTGCGCGCGGCGTCTGCGCAGGCATGTGTCGAAACCGGACCTAGTTGTGTTTTAAAAAGAATACTGATAAACTGAGGATAAAATACTTAGGGTTTTGGAGGTATTTAAACATTCTTTATATATATACAAGGTGATATTTTACCTTACAGCCATTTTTCTATTCGTGAATCGAATCGATTATCAAATTATGACTTATGAACTTCTTAAAATTCAGAGAATGATAATTATTAAGGTCGTTGTAAACGACTTAATCCTTCAGTTATTTAAAAAATAATAGTAATTATTCTTATAATATGTCCGAAGTGTCATATTGATGACGAAATCGTTCCTGCGATTCGCACCACGGTGGGCCATTCACGATTTGTTGACGTACCGTCGCCATGGCAACGCTCCGCTTTTACTCTCTCTCTCTCTCTCTCTCTCTCTCTCTCTCTCTCTCTCTCTCTCTCTCTCTCTCTCTCTCTCTCTTACTCATATTTACGCCCGCCTTTCCTCCCACAATTCAGTGTGATGTTTCGCCATACTGCGCTAACTCTCTCTCTCTCTCTCTCTCTCTTTAGCCTTACGGGCGAGAGATCCCGTAGGGGGGTAGCGCCGACAATGCACCTCACGCGGTGCGCTGTAGGCATTATTTAAGGGTCTTTGCAGCTGCTGTATAACCCCTTTCATTCCTTTTACTGTACCTCCGTTCATATTCTCTTTCTGCCATCTTGCTTTCCTTAACCCCTCTCCTAACAGACCTTCTTCCTGGCAATATCCCTTCCAGCGCTGAATGACCTCATAGGTCCCAACGCTTAGCCTTCGTCCTAAATTCTATATTCTATTCTGTTCTACGTACGAAAGGACCCACCCAAGTTCGATGCCGGGATAGCCGGAGCGGCTTAGGCACCTTCCGTTAAAATTGATTATACCTGTGTTCACCCGTGCAGTGAATTCAGTAGTTAGTTGATTGTTGTGGGTCGCAGTCTGGGTACAGTGAAGGGCGAGTGAGGCTGGCAGCTTCATCCTGAAGAGTATTTTTCTGAAGCAGCCAGTTCTAAAGGAAAGATGTTTTGTGATTATATATATATATATATATATATATATATATATATATATATATATATATATATATATATATATATATATATGTATATGTGTGTGTATAATAGATATACTGTATATATATATATATATATATATATATATATATATATATATATATATATAATATATACACACACAAGTCCACCCAGCTCTGTAACGAATGAGAGTGCAATTGCACAAATTGTTATAAAGCTTTGCCACCATAGGTTCTACAACACTTGGCAGTGAAATATAGATATAAAAACTTTCCAGCACTAACTGAGTTTATACTGGCCTCGTAAAGAAATGTGAGGGAGATTATTATTATTATTATTATTATTATTATTATTATTATTATTATTATTATTATTATTATTACACCAGCCTCAGGACGAATCACCAAACATGAATTGTCATTATTATTTTTATTGATGTTTGACGTAATTAATCATAAATCAGGTGTTTATTATTATTATTATTATTATTATTATTATTATTATTATTATTATTATTATTATTATTATTATTATTATTAATTACTTACTTCTTCCTAACGAACACCATATTCTTTGGAAGCTTGAATTTCAAGTCAGTGGCCCCTGTGGTGGGCTTCTTGTTCCATATGAATAGGTTTCATCATCTGAATAGTAATAATGGTATGTTGTTGTTATTATTATTATTATTATTATTATTATTATTATTATTATTATTTAGAAAAACACATGACACTCATTAACTATCGTTGGGGTACAACCCCACCTGGCCGTCGAAGGAAACCATTGATCGATCAACTCTGTACAACAACTCACTCGAAATCTACTCTAATGTTTACATCCTGGAACTCTGAACTCTGCCCCGACGGGTGGCTGGAAAAGCAGTGCAAACAATTGACAGTCGACTGCAGGAAGTGGTTTAGTGATTAGTGATTAGTAGACTGTAAATGCGGTCCTTGAATAAATCCCAGGACGCGACTGAAGGTTACCAAGCGAAGGAGGAGTGAGGATTGTAAAGTGTCTTAATGACTTCGGGAAAATGTTGCTAATATTCCGCTGGCTTAGGACCTAATGGTTATGGTCGATTGCGTCTTGCACCAGGATACTAAAGCTTGTTGCTACCCCATCGTGGGGTCCTTCGGCCCCTATATATATATATGCCAACGTCTTGTGGTCACCTATCCGAGAATTGGCCATACCCAGTGATGAGGATGGCTCTCTCTCTCTCTCTCTCTCTCTCTCTCTCTCTCTCTCTCTCTCTCTCTCTCTCTCTCTCTTTCCTCAGTACCGTGCTCTAGTGTCCTCGACTGACTCATTGATTGATTGATCGGTCCATTCTGCTAAGCAAGAACCTGACGGTAGAGTCAGTTCAGTGTTCTTTGAATGTCATCGCGGAGCGGTGCACTTGTGTCATCCCGAGAAGGGCATTTCCGAGGTCAAAGGTCAAGGTCTGAATGACGCAGCGCCCTGCGCTAGTTTTTTTAATATCGATTATTACCTTGTATATCTTTTCCTTTTGAGTCTTCTCTAATCTTTTTACTTTTTTTTGTTTCAGTTCCTAAGTATATTTTATTTTTTGTTTATTTATTTTCTTTACTTTTTTATTTCGGTTCCTAAGTATATTTTATTTTTTGTTTATTTATTTTGTTTTTTCTCCAGTTTTTTATTATGATATTTGAACCTAGGATATGAACATGAATTACTTCTGTTAGTTTAGAGAGAGAGAGAGAGAGAGAGAGAGAGAGAGAGAGAGAGAGAGAATTTCAGTGGATAAAAAGGAACGTGATTTCTCGTTGTTGCCAGCAATACCGGTGATTTAACCGAGTCATGTTTAGGGTGGTACGAGTTGAAGAAGGAGAAAGAGAGAGAGAGAGAGAGAGAGAGAGAGAGAGAGAGAGAGAGAATGTCAGGGGATATTAAGACACATGGTTTCTCGTTGTTGCCAACAATACCGGTGATTTAAGCCAAGACATGTTTAGGGTGATACGAGTTGAAGAAGGAGATTGTGAGAGAGTACCAATCCACAAAGTATCTGGCATTTAATATTTCCTGTCATTATTTGTGGGGCATCCTATGCCCCGGGGCACGTCGGGTCATTAAGTCATTCCACTGACCTTGGAGGACACGTCGTCCTGCTGCTACTGCTCATCAGCGGTAGCAGGAGCAGGGTCCTGCTCACCTGCTGTGCCTCACCTGTCGGGTGATGTTGTACTCTGTATTGACCGGAGTGAATGATGAAGCGTGTTGAATGACCCCCCGCCCCCCCCCTCTCTCTCTCTCTCTCTCTCTCTCTCTCTCTCTCTCTCTCTCTCTCTCTCTCTCTCTCTCCTTTTTTTGGTGAATCGTTGACCTTCGTTGATATGACGAAAATGTTCAATAGAGATAAAACTCTCTCTCTCTCTCTCTCTCTCTCTCTCTCTCTCTCTCTCTCTCTCTCTCTCTCTCTCTCTCTCTTTTCATCCCTCTGTCTTACTGACTCTCTCTCTCTCTCTCTCTCTTTTCATCCCTCTGTCTTACTGACTCTCTCTCTCTCTCTCTCTCTTTTCATCCCTCTGTCTTACTGACTCTCTCTCTCTCTCTCTCTCTCTCTCTCTCTCTCTCTCTCTCTCTCTCTCTCTCTCTTCATCCCACCACAGACTCCACTTCAAGAAGAAGCTGAAAACTTAAGACACTCCAATATCATTTTTCCTATTTTATTTTATCTTTTTTTTATTCCTTTCTCTGCCATTTTCTTCATTCGTGTTTTTTTTTCTTTCTCTCTTTTTTTTTTTTTGTCTTTCCGTTTGGCCTTGATGCCGAAACCGGATGGGCCGTTGTATGTCATTGACACTTCTTCAAAACTTCGTTCTTCCGCCGGGAGTTACGAAGGAGATTTCAGCAGTCTCTTATAGTAATGTATATATGTATATGTGTATATGTATATATAATTATGTATATTATATATGTTTATATATACATATATATATTAGTATGTATATTTATATAATTATGTGTACAGTAAGTATATATATATATATATATATATATATATATATATATATATATATATATATGTAAATTTAAATATATACATAAAACGAGAGAGAGAGAGAGAGAGAGAGAGAGAGAGAGAGAGAGAGAGAGAGAGAGAGAGAGAGAGACTGATTCGTATCATATTTTTACGAGGTGGTTTTTACTGCATGTGACACTTTTATTCAATGGCTGGTATGTTGATTTTTTTTATTTTTTTATTTATGCGCTTTTGTGCATATGTTGCATTGTTATGTTGTTTACTTTGCCAGACGGGAACCATAAGCATGCACGGAGAATGATAGTGTTTATGGTTGCATGAATAATAAATACAAGAAAATATATATATATATATATATATATATATATATATATATATATATATATATTTTTTTTTTTTTAGTTCTGAAATGGTATTCATAAATTCGTGGGATTTTCATAAATCAAATTTATGTCATGTATATTTTTTGTTTTGTTTTTTTATATATCTTTTGTTTTGAAATTCAACCTTCTTTGAAATCTGGCTCATTTGTTTAATTCTTCGTATTACTTTATTTTCTTTTCATTATTTTCGTTTGCTTTTTCCTTTAATTTGCTACACGGACATACTAAGAATATTATATTTTTTTCTATTTATTTTCTTACGTTTTTCGTTTTAAAATTTAACCTTGTTTGAAGGCTGTTTTATTCGTTTAGTTCTTCATATTATTGTATTTTTTTTTTCCTTTATTTTGTCACGCGGACATTACAATAATATCGCCATTTTTCACCTGTTTATTTTCACAGGTTTATTTTAAGCTTTAAAACTGGACCTTGTTTGAAACCTGGCTTCTTTGTTTAATCCATCATATCACTTTATTTCCTTTGTTTATTTTTATTTGGCTTTCCTCCATTTATGCTTCACAACATCACAAATCTGTATTTCGTTATTCTATTTATTTTCTTAAAGTTTATTTCAAGGTCTGGAAGTGGCCCTTGCTTTGTTTAACCCCTCATATTAGCGACAATATTATCTCTTTTATTCTCGTTATATTCTTGTGTTTACGTTTTAAAATTTGACCTTGCAGGAAGCCTGGTCGCTTCCTCAAATCCTTCATCTCACTTTATTTTCTTTTTTTATTTTAATTTTTACATTTTTTTTTTATTATACTTATTTTCTTAGGTTTTTAGTTTTCTGTTAAAGAAAACTATTGTGCCGGCTTTGTCTGTCCGCCCTCAGATCTTAGAAGCTACTGAGGCTAGAGGGCTGCAAATTGGTATGTGGGTCATCCACCCTCCAGTCATCAAACATACCAAATTGCAGCCCTCTAGCCTCAGTAGTTTCTATTTTATTCAAGGTTATAAAGTTACCCATGATCGTGCTTCTGGCAGCGCAACAACGCAGGCCACCGCGTCCGGCTGACAGTTCCATGGGCCGCGGCTCATACACCATCATACCGAGACCACCGAAAGATAGATCTATTTCCGGTGGCCTTGATTCTAAGCTGTACAGAAAACTCGATTGCGCCGAAGAAAGCAGTCCAGAGTGACGGCGATTCTTCCTTCCACCGATTATCCAGGCATCAGTCAACACCGGATTCCTGGATTAACCTCCAATACTGGTTAGGTAATAAAGATGTCCAGTGTAGTCAGGGCTAAAGAATGAAGGGTGTGCTTGAAGGGTGTGTTTTAAGGGTAGCCCGCGTGGCGGGTGCTAATTAGAAGCAGGTATTTTAGGGGCTACGTTTTTGGGATTGAAGAAAAGGGGCCGTTTTAGGTGGGGCTACTTTGGTTGGATTGAAGTAAAGGGGTCATTTTGGGTGGGGCTAGTTTGGTGGAAATGAAGGAAAGAGGGCATTTTGGGTGGGGCTACTTTGGTACAATTGAAGGAAAGAGGGCATTTAAGGTGGAGCTACTTTGGTGGAATTGAAGGAAAGGAGGTATTTTGGGTGGGGCTACTTTGGTTGGATTGAAGTAAAGGGGGCATTTTGGGTGGGGCTACTTTGGTGGAATTGAAAGAAAGGGGCATTTTGGGTGGGGCTACTTTGGTGGGATGCAGGAAAAGGGGAATTTTAGGGGCTACGTTTTTGGTACTCAAGCAAAGGGGGTATTTTAAGGGACAGTTCTTAGGGATTCAAAGAAGGGGTATTTTAAGGGGTGGTTATGTCAGTGGAGTTCAAAGAAAGGTGTTATTTTAGGGGTTGCTATATTGGTGGGATTGTTATGTGGTGGCTATGTTTGTGGGATTCCAAGAAGGGAGGTATTTTAGAAGTGGTTATGTTGGGTGGATTCAAAGGAAAGGAATTATTTTAGGGGTGGCTATGTTCGTTGGATTCAAAGGAGAGGAATTACTTTCGGGGTGGCTATGTTCGTTGAATTCAAAGGAAGGGAATTATTTTAGGGGTGGCTATGTTGGTTGAATTCAAAGGAAGGGAATTATTTTAGGGGTGGCTATGTTGTTAGGATTCAAAGGAAGGGAATTATTTTAGAGGTGGCTATGATGTTTGATTGAACGGTAAAGGGGTATATTTAACTAAATGGGCTGAGGTGAAATGTCTAAGGGAAGGGTGGGGCGCATTTTAGGGTGTCCCTGTGGCCCCGAGCTGAACGAAAAGGGATATTTTAAGGGTGATTAGTGGAGGGACCAAAGGGAAGGTGATATTTCAAAGATGTTTATGCAGAGGGGGCCATTCTAATGCTGGCCGTGTGTGTTTTGAGGGTGTGGGCGTTGTGGGGGGGGTGGGGGTGGGGGGCTGCTGGAACGAGGCATTGCAGCAACGGTGGGCGGAGCTGGGCTGGGTACAGAGAAGGGGGTATTGGGCATGATGAGGAGGAGTCTTTTGAACGGTCGATCCGGGCCACCTTGCAACATTCGTCCGCCTGACCTTGCCAGGGCGGGACGCTTGCGCCTCTCCTGTTTTGAACACTCACGCCCTCGAGAGAGAGACGCCCGCGTTTTCGCCTCTCCTCTTCCTCCTCCTCATCCTCCTCCTCGTCCTCATCGACGCCCTTGGTCCTAAAGCTTCTCGGGCACCAAGGTCGACCTCAAAAAGAGACTCTTTTCGAGGCGGGGGCGTTCTTGAAATCAAAGGAGTAAGTAGGAAGAGATAATTGCATTGTTATACGTTGGTGGTGGATCCTCCCGAAATTCATCCTTTACAGATCTGTGGGTTTTTTTGTAAAAGCATATTTTTCGTATGTCATTAGTTTTACTATCGAATAATTATCCATTTATTTCATAAATCCTCATCGGTGACATTCAGATTATTTCAGTATTTGGTGCATCAGTTTTCATTTATGACCCGGGCACTCAGAGTCCGGTAGTATTTCTCTGGAAAATTAAAAAACAAAAGATACTTATCTGTTACATTCAATTAGAATATGTTTCCTTACTTGCAACGAAGTAAGAAATTCCGTAGAACATCAGCGAAATAGACGGCGCGGTTGAGATGTTTGGTTTGGAAAAAAGCAAAAAAAAAAAATTAATTTCTTGACCCTGACTAAGCACCGATTGCTGACATTGGGGTGAATGTCCAAAAGTTCCATTGGTGATGTTCCCTTTATTCGTCTTTTTAAAGAGCCCGGTTTTATATCAATGAAGAGTTACTGGTGCATTCATTTTGATAATATATATATATATATATATATATATATATATATATATATATATATATATATATATATATATATATATATATATATATATATTTATATACACACACCATTCTGTAAGGCAAACCATTTAAGGGAAAAGGCGTGTGGCTTACTGCTGTTTTTCAGACAGGTTGCAGCGGTGCTATTTAATTTATGCATATAGCTCTAACCACACTAGAGAGAATTCGACACACACACACACACACAGAGAGAGAGAGAGAGAGAGAGAGAGAGAGAGAGAGAGAGAGAGAGAGAAAGAGAGAGTGCGGTAATAATGTTCGATCGAATTTCTGTGTCCAAATTTTCTGAGAGATATTTTTAAACTGTTTCTTTTCGTCGCTCAGTTCTTGTTTTGGCTCAAAAGCATAAAAGTGTCTGGACCCAATTTTTTGCACTTTGCTTAGCGGGCGAAGCATATGAATGCTTTAGTGAACGTTGCTTCTATTCATAGAGTGAATACTAATGCATATATGCATATATGTATACACATATGTATATATATAATTATATATATACTGTATATATATAATAAATTATGTACTATATATATGTATGTATATATTTATATATATATACATATATATATATACATATATATATATACATACATACATACATACATGCATACATACATATACATATCCGTATAAAGTACAGGGAAGAGATTCAACACGTTGCATCACGCTACACATTTATGGTGTCATGGTGAAGGTTACTGTTAGGGGTCAAAGACCCCTGTCTGGCATGACATTCAGGAAGGGATTTACTTTCGTGCGCAATTGATTGTGTCTGATCGTATGTTAGGGAGAAAGAAAACAGTTTGATTTTTTTTTATTTTTTATTTGCTTAAGGCGTAGATTTTTTTTTATGTTTTTTCCGGGTTTTACAATTTTTTTTTTTTTACTTAATGCGTGTGTGTGTTTTTTTTATGATTTCCGGATTTTACTATTTTTTTCTGAATGTAGATGTGTTTTTTTTTTCCCCCGTTTATACAATTTTTTTTTTAAAGCGTAGATTTTTTGGGGGGGCTTTTTTCCAATTTTTATTTTTTGTTTTTCTTAATGCGTCGATTTTTTCTGTTTTTTTCGGTTCTCGGTTCTTCATATAATTTATTTCCCTTTTTTTGTTATTTGACGTTCGTTGATTATTAAAGATTATTTTTTGTTTTTGATGCGTCACTTGTTTATTATTATTATTATTATTATTATTATTATTATTATTATTAGGGAAACTTTTTTATCAACCAATTTCAAAATTTTTCTTGTGTACTTTACAAGTTCAATCATTATTCCAGACCTTTTTCTCAAGCCATAGAAAATTATGATGATGCTTGATCATTGTTAACGATAAAATCGAAATTATATTTTAATCATTATAGTTTTTTTTTTATTATTTTTTGTTTTCTGAAAAGGAGACTATTGTGCCGGCTTCGTCTGTCCGTCCGCACTTTATTTTGTCCGCACTTTCTTGTGTCCGCACTTTTTTCTGTCCGCCCTCAGATCTTAAAAACTACCGAGGCTAGAGGGCTGCAAATTGGTATGTTGATCATCCACCCTCCAGTCATCAAACATACCAAATTGGAGCCCTCTAGCCTCAGTAGTTTTGATCTTATTTGAGGTTAAAGTTAGCCATAATCGTGCTTCTGGTAACGATATAGGACAGGCCACCACCGGGCCTTGGTTCAAATTTCATGGACCGCGGTTCATACAGCGTTATACCGAGACCACCGAAAATAGATCTATTTTCGGTGGCATTGATTATACGCTGTACAGAAAACTCGATTGCGCCGAAGAAACTTCGGCGCATTTTTTACTTATATTAGTAGTCAGTGTTAATAGGAAAGATAAAATTATCCTTTAAAATTTATTCTATTAGTCATGGACTCCGATAGCGTGTTGGGGTTAGTTAATCTAATTAGTTGGCTTATTTCTTTCGTAAAACATTTGATTTCAATAGCAAAATCGTCCATAGAAATGTTTTTTTCGTATATTTGAATAATGTTTTTGATTTCCTTGATATTTTGCTAGAACATGTTATCTCATTTTTATTTTAATTTTCATATCTTCTATATTACTTTATTGGGTATTTTCTGTATTTTATTTTCCTCGTTGCTTTTCCTTTTTCGTTTATTGTTCTATAATTTTTCTTTCATAATTTTATCAATTTCATATTTCTGTACTTCTTAAGTCTTTAGAATTTCATAGCTTTCAAGTTCGTCAGCCGTACATTTTTTTTTTTTTATCTATTTTAGTTCCCGTTTTACTTTTTTATAGCGGCGAAGCCCAGGGCGGTATCACATTTTAGTCTGATCTGCGTTTTGAAACATCCGGAACTTACATTTCAGATCTGACTCGGCTAAGATTTATATTTGTGTATATGTATATATTATGTATATATGTGTGTGTGTGTGTGTGTGTTTGTGTTTATATATATATCAAATATAAGGAGCCAATGAAAACTTCAAAATGTGGAAAATAAAGGCTGTATTTCAGAGACCAAGTTGTCTCTCTCCTCAGGCAAATAGTGAATGAGAAAAAGTTACCGACAAGCGGTATTTTCCACATTTTGGCGTTTTTTATGGGCTCCATATATTTGATGGAGTTCTGTTTTAACAGGAAATATGTCACAGTCATATATCTATATATATACGTGTGTGTGTGTAATATATCCGAGCCAGGGCGAATTGGATATTAAACAACACTTGTAGCTTAATGTCTGCGTATATAAAAATAATCACGGTGATGTGATAAAAATTCAGTCATATATATATATATATATATATATATATATATATATATATATATATATATATATATATATATATATATATATATATATATATATATATATATATATATATATATATATATATATTTTTTTTTTTTTTTTTTTTTCACTGAACCAGATCATTCCCTAATCCCCGAATCAGTCCCCAGGTTCCTTTATAAAATTCGGTCGCCAAGTTCCCCAGACATGCAATTTCAGTGTCACCAACTGCAGGCCTGGAGTGTAGAACACACTCCCAAAGGCGATTATCTGGAAGTCTGCTGAACTGGAACCCCCCTCCCCCCCCCCACACCCAAACCTCCGCACCAAAGCCCCCTTAGTAGGGAAGGAGGGGTTCTGGGAAGGAAAGTTGCTCTGAAGTGTGTGTCTATTTTATATATATATATATATATATATATATATAGAGAGAGAGAGAGAGAGAGAGAGAGAGAGAGAGAGAGAGAGAGAGAGAGAGAGAGAGAGAGAGAGAGAGAATAAAAATTTCCTTATCCATTCTTGAGGCTTTTATACCAAGCTGTATTTGAGAGAGAGAGAGAGAGAGAGAGAATGAAGAATTTCCTTATCCATTCTTGGGAGAGAGAGAGAGAGAGAGAGAGAGAGAGAGAGTCAAAAATGTTATTATTCATGCTCGAGGATTATTATACCAAGCTGTTTTAGCGAGAGAGAGAGAGAGAGAGAGAGAGAGAGAGAGAGAGAGAGAGAGAGAGAGAACTCTCTCTCTCTCTCTCTCTCTCTCTCTCTCTCTCTCTCTCTCTCTCTCTCTCTCTCTCTCGCTCTCTCTCTCTCTCTCTCATCTTGTGGTTTCGTTACGTTCGCAGCACAGAATGATACGACATTTTTCCAAAAAATTCCTCTCGATATTAAAGGCTCAAGCGTCGGAATTTCACGGGATATTCTGTGAAAAGAAACTTTGTGTGACAACTTTTATTGTTAGTTTTATATTCCGCTGGTCTCGCCGGACACGGGATTCGTAAACCTTTTATGTTCTGTGTTCCGAGTGATTTTAAAAATTTATATATAAACTGAATGCCGTTCTTTTGTTCGCGATTGATTTGAACTTCTTCCAGTTCGGTCGATTTTCCAGTTCACTTTTTGAAAATGTCGTTAAGTACTGATTGTAAGTTTTCATTTTCTCTCTCTCTCTCTCTCTCTCTCTCTCTCTCTCTCTCTCTCTCTCTCTCTCTCTCTCTCTCCGGTGTGCAGTTCAGGTTCTCTTTCTGTGCCTATATCGCCCGAACAATTATTACGTATCCTGAACATGATTCTCTCTCTCTCTCTCTCTCTCTCTCTCTCTCTCTCTCTCTCTCTCTCTCTCTCTCCGGCTTCTCTAGTATGCAGTTTGGATTCTTTAATGTGTCTATATTGTCGGAACTGTTTTTTGCAAATCCTGAGCTAGATTCTCTCTCTCTCTCTCTCTCTCTCTCTCTCTCTCCTTTTATATATCTAGAACCGAAGTATAAACTTGAGTCCGAACGGTTTTTATAAATCCTGAACTAGATAATATCTCGCTCTCTCTCTCTCTCTCTCTCTCTCTCTCTCTCTCTCTCTCTCTCTCTCTCTCTCTCTCTCTCTCCCAGAACTGCTACCAGCGGCATTTCGATTGGAGGCTGCGGGTAAACGCTATCAAATCATGTCATCTCAATGAATCACTTACTCGCGGATTGCAATTGACTTACTCTCGTGTTCTTCGTATCTAAAAATTTTTTTATCTCTCTCTCTCTCTCTCTCTCTCTCTTTTTCTTACTTTGTCGTCTCTCTCTCTCTCTCTCTCTCTCTCTCTCTCTCTCTCTCTCTCTCTCTCTCTCTCTCTCTCTCTTTGAAGTTCTAGAAGTTCAAATCGTTTTGTCTTTTGACCTTTGCATTAATATTGTATGAATTTTTAATATGATATATAGTATGTATATATAGATATATATATACTCTATTGAAGACAATCATTAGGTTAGTGACCTCACTCCAAGCTTATTGTAAAATATATATACATATATATATGTATATATAATATATATATATATTTTTTTTTTTTACCGAATCTATCACAACAGACAACCTCCAATTATTATTATGTTCCCAGCCATTTGATCTGACGAGATCACCTCTGAGCTAATTAGGACTGCCAGTCATTAAATCGCAAATTAACATGAGTCCGAAGTTCCTACAATGCTCTGAACCACATTGTACCCACGGACAGGCAACTGATTGTTTCTAATGAATTATTATTTCCTCGTTTAAGTTTCTCAGTCCTTCGTGTAATGAGACAAGCGCTTGACTCTTTAATATAATTATAGAAGATTGTGCGGTCGTTGAATTTGAAGTTCATCCAGAGGTTTAAATGCGTTTCTGAGTTTAGCTGGAGGATTATGCTAATCTGTGTCCCGAAGTACGAACTTTTTTTCGTTATATTTTATCTTATTTTTATTCGAAGCTTTAAATGTATTTACGTTTAGCCGGAGAATTATGCTGATTTGTGTTCCTAAGTAATTTTTATTTTATTTAAGGTTAAAGTTAGCCATAATAGTGCTTCTGGCAACGATATAGGGTATGCCACCACCGGTCCGTGGTTAAAGTTTCATAGGCCGCGGTTCATACAGCATTATACCGCGACTACCGAAAGTAGATCTATTTTGGGTGGCTTTGATTATACGCTGTAGCGGCTGTACAGAAAACTCGATCGCGCCGAAGAAACTTCGGCACATTTTTTACTTGTTTTTTATTCTGTTTTGTCTAAAATATTTTTATTTCTCCTTATTCTGTTTAAGATAATTATCTTATTCTTATTTGAAGCTTTGAATGTATTTATGAGTTTAGTTGGAGAATTTTGCTAATCTATATCCCAAAGTAGGCTACAACATTTTTTTTTTATCATATTTTATCATATATTTATTTAATCACTGGCGCATGTTTTTCCATTCGTATATATCTGAAATACTTTCCTGTGGCCACACCTGTTGCCGAACTATGTTAGATAGATAAAATAATAGCGATTTGCCTTTTGATAAAAACCATTACTTACAAATGATTAGAAATTCCTTCCTCACATGTGCCAACATTCACGAGATGGAAGACTCGTGCGCATGCGCGTAACACCTATTATATGAAACAATGTCATAATGTGAATCAATGCAAAAATGAAGAGCATTATACGAAAACTTCTCATGGAAGTTGTTGTACGAAAAGCTTTTTTTGCACATGTACGATTGGATCAGAAACCTGTACGGTAATTGTATTTCTGTCTCTCTGTAGAGCAGAACAGTTGGCGGTGTGCGCTCAGATTATGAAAAGGTTCCAATCATCTTCTTCCTAATCAGTTGTTGATATTGACACATTTCCCACTTAACTTAATGCGCATGCGTGGAAGTGACATATCTCTCACTAAATGCGCATGCGTGAAAGTGACAGTTCTCCTACATAACTTAATGCGCATGCGTGAAAGTGACAGATCTCCCGCTTAACTTGGTGCGCATGCGTGAAAGTGACAGATCTCCCGCTTAACTTAATGCGCATGCGTGAAAGTGACATATCTCCCATTTAACTTAATGCGCATGCGTGGAATTGACAGACCTCCCACTTAACTTAAATGCGCATGCGTGAAAGTATCAGACCTCCCGCTTGCATCAACATTCAACTTTCGGCGTATCATACGATCTCTCTCTCTCTCTCTCTCTCTCTCTCTCTCTCTCTCTCTCTGGGCCATACACATCAGGCCCCGGGAAGGCGCTTCACAGATGAGACCGATAATTACAGGCAGGGGTATAATCATCGCTGCATTGGACATGCTATGAAAAAGTTCCTTGCTTGTTAACTCGCATTTCTATAATGAACTGAAAATAAGAATTTATGCGCGCTTGTCGTTCATTTTGGATGACGCTGATGCGTTGCTTACGAGATCTTATCCCGGAGTGAATTCGGCCCCGGGACGCCCTGAATTTGATTGCGTTCCAGTGGTGATTTTAAGCATATATGTTTACAGCGCCTTAATATTATTATTATTATTATTATTATTATTATTATTTAGTTCGGGAATAAACGGAGTGGGATAATCAACTTCATTGGTTACGTGGGCTGTGGGTAAGTCCGTATATATATATATATATATATATATATATATATATATATATATATATATATATATATATATATATATATATATATATATATATATATATACACACACACACACCGACCTTCCAGTCCTCAGCCAGTCATTTGAGATGAGGTTACAAGTCCCATGCCTTGGTTAAGTCCCACCAAAGACCAATAACTACCAGGTGCCTAATTCACTGTTTTGTCAACATACACACAACGTATTTCCCATCAAGCTAGCTCGTGTCGACTCGAGCCCAGCGACGAGAGGTAGAAAATAATATAAAATCTAAATGATAGACTTTTCTTTTCTGAATTATAGGTTCTTTTCTATATCTCTGCATGAAAGACAAGTATCGTAGTCTTGTTTGCATAAGAAAGGAACTGGGTTTGCTGTGGTTTTTCTGTCGGGGATATAAAAGAACAGAGACGGCCAGAATGTCACCTGGCTATTTTGTCCTGTGTATCAGGGAACGAGGAACATAAGTAGGACAGTTTTTTTTTTTTTTTTTTTTTTTTTTTTTTTGTGATGTTAAGTGACTTCGAATCAGAATATCCGATTATTATTTTACGTGTGGTGAAAACATGATGGATTCAATTGCCCATTTTTTTATGTCAAGTAAATTATGGAAGAGGAAAGCTTTTTTTTTTTTTTAGTTTTTGTCTTTTGTGATGTTAACTGTGGCATGGAATCGAAATACACGCTTTTTGTTTTACGATTGTTGAAAACACGGTGGATTGAATTACCCATTTTTATGTCAGGTAAAGCGTAATTTCTGGTATATCTTCATCATCTTATTATTATAATTAATATTATAAAATATAAAGTTACAACATAATTTTATAATATATAAAATGATATAGTTAATGTTATCTCGTAATTATTAGGATCTTTTCATAAATGTAGTTGTTATATTTTTATTGGTCAGAGGAAGGAAAGCTCGATTTATTGTGCATGGCGTAACGCGGACTTCAATTCTTTATATTTTGACGTTCCTTCGTCTCCTTGTTTTGCATATTTCTTCTCCATCTTTCTCTTCTTCTCCTTCTTCTCCTTCTTCTTCTTCTTCTTCTTCTTCTTCTTCTTCTTCTTCTTCCTCCTCCTCCTCCTCCTCCTCCTCCTCCTCCTCCTCCTCCCTCCTCCTCCTCCCTCCTCCTCCTCCTCCTCCTCCTCCTCCTCCTCCTCCTTCTTCTTTTCCCTCTCCCTCCTCCTCTTCTCCCTCTTCTTCTTCTTCTTCTCCTTCTTCTTTCGTGGTGGCGTAGTTGAGGGCCAGCCTTTATCTTTAGCCTCTCATTTGACAGAGTGTGGCCACGCCCCCTCCGGAGGCGCCGCCGAAGACCCACAGTCTTCCGACATCAGTCTCGGAGCTGCAAAAATTCGGTCGTAAATCAATGGTGGTGTTTTACACAATCCGCGTCTCTTTTGCTCGTCCGGGTTGCTTCTCTTCTTCTTCTTCTTCTCTTTCTTCTTCTGTTTCTTCTTCTTCTTCTTCTTCTTCTCGCTGACACAGAGTGAATCGGCTACGAGTCAGTGGTTTTGCTGTAGATTGTTCAGTTATGTTTTATCGGTTTTTATGTATTTTTTTATTTTGATTTTTTCGTCTTCGAAAAATGGGAGGAAGTTCAGTGTCGTTAAATATTATTCCTTCATAATCTAAATTCTTTTTTTTATTTTTACTTGTGGTTTAACCATAATCTGATTCTCTTTTTGTTTTTATCAATGGTGTAACCATAATTTAAATTCTTTCTTTATCTTATGGTTCAACCATAATCTAAATTCTCCCTTTGTTTTTATTTATGGTTTAACCATAATCTAAATTCTCTCTTTATCTTTACGTATGGTTTAACCATAATCTAAATTCTTTCTTTATCTTTACTTATGGTTTAACCATAATCTAAATTCTTCCTTTGTTTGCAATTATGGTTTTAACCATTTTTTCCCCTTTTTTTTTACTGCCATTCTTCTCAATTTGCTGCGTACTTTTCTCTCTTCAATTTTCCTTAATTTTACCCTTTTCTTTAATGTTCTAATATGCACAATTATCTCGTTTCCTTTCACGTTGGTATCCCGAAGTTAAGGTAAAGGATACTGCTAAATTCTTGACCTTAGATTCTATCTAGATGGGATGCAAGTGGAAAAGATGCTTGAATTGACTTTTGCTTTCAGTGAAAATATTCCCCCCAATTTTTTTTTTTATGTCATGGTGGTCCATTAACTTTTTTGTAGCGATGTAAGAGCTATAATCACGCGATGCTAAAAGAACTTTAAAGATATTATTATTATTATTATTATTATTATTATTATTATTATTATTATTATTATTATTATTATTATTATTATACAGTCTTCTTTTGAAAGAGGTAACAGAAGATAATGGAAAATACAGAAAGATGAGATCAGTTGTTTGAAAAGAAAAATAAATAAATTAACAAATTAATAAATAAATATATAAAAATATAATTATTGAAATACGAGGGGAATTGTTTTAGGGCTGTAATGCATTACATCCTCGCTGTAACTTATGAGGTTCTCGATGCGTTATTGTATTCATGTTAGCTCACACCGTTGGACTGTTTAACAGCCTCCCTACTGAAGATTGTCGTGCAATTGGAACTTCTTCTTCAGGAGTTCAAGCGAAAATGCAATGCGTTACTACCCTAATAATATTCCCCTTGCAATTTAATTCATTTTTATCTATTTATATATTTATTAATTCATTTTTTTTTTCTTTTTTATTAAGTGGGATCTCTTCTTTCTGTATTTCCCTTTACTTCCTCTTACTTCTTCCTAAGGAACACCTTAATATTTTTTTGGAAGCTTGAATTTCAAGTCATCTTCTGAATAATAATAATAATAATAATAATAATAATAATAATAATAATAATAATAATTACAGTAACGAAAAAACTTTCGTCACTTAGTGATATTGATGTTTTTTCTCATAGTTTAGAAACGGTTATGGCATTAAAATATTGGGCATCTATTTCATAACGGTCCAAAAATGTTTGTTTATGGGGACTTAGATTCTATATATATATACTGTATATAATATATATATATATATATATATATATATATATATATATATATATATGAAATTATAGTTATACAAATTATATGTATAAAATTTTACAGTTATCTTTATGAAAAGATTCTATTAAACATAAGTTAAACGTTCCTTCGTCATTATGAGAAAACGTACAAACGTCTTTATGAAAAGAAGAATAAAACATTAACACCTCTTATTAATGTTTTACTCCTGTTTTCATAAAGATGTTTGAACGTTTTCTCATAGTGACGAAGAAACGTTGAACACACAGTTAACAGAACCCCTTCATAGCATGTACAATTGCATAGATGGATTTACCGCATAATCATATAGGAACGTTTCTCCTCTAATGACCCGTTGGGGTTAATCTCTTCATCACGCGGGAACATAAACCTCTATAATGACAGAGGAACGGTTGATCCACAGTGTAGCGAGAACGCCCACCTGCTGAGGGTGTAGTGACGCCTTTCTTGTAAGTGTATGGGGTCCTTATCTCGTGTAGATGTGGGAACCTCTTAGGATCTAATGCTTCTTGAAGTGTTCCGGGCGTTTATCTCGTCAGGCTTCTGAACGTGTCTCGTAAAGCGTTCAAATGTTTATCGCATTAGGTTGGAGGGAGCGTTGGTTTCATAAATGTTTGGAATGGATGTTTTTTAAAGTTTGGGGTCTGTAAATCATTCAGATGTTTATCACTTCATGTTGGAAGGACGTTGGTTTCATAAATGTTTGGAATGTATGTTTTCTAATGTTTGAGATCTGTAAATCATTCAAACATTTATCACTTTATGTTGCAGGGACGCTGAATTCATAAATGTTTATAATATATGTTTCCTAATGTTGGGGATCTCTAAATTATTTAAACATTTATCACTTTATGCTGGAGGGACGTTGAGTTCATAAATGTTTGGAATGTATATTTCCTAATGTTTGGGATCTCTAAATTATTCAAACATTTATCACTTTATGTTGCAGGGACGTTGAATTCATAAATGTTGGAACGTATGTTTCATAATGTTGGGATCTTTAAACCATTCAAACATTTATCGCATTATGTTGGAGGGAGTTTAATCTCACAAATGTTTGGAATGTATATTTCCTAATGTTGGGGATCCCTAAATTACAAACATTTATCACTTTATGGTCGAGAGACGTTGATCTCACAAACGTTTGGGATGTATATTTCATAAAATTTTGGGCAAGTTCTTCTCGTAAATAAAGTTCTCAAACATTTATTAACCAAAATTGTCAAAATTTTGGGCAAGTTGTTCTTATAAGTAAAGTTCTCAAACATTTACTTACCAAAAATGTCAAAGTTCTCCAATGTTTCCAAATGTTTGTAAACGTGAAACTTAAACCTTTCAACGTATACTCCTTAGCCCTGAAATGTTTAAACCCAGCGCTTCGTAATGATGGCAGAAAATTCATCTCGTGCACAAAATATTCATATTTATTTCTTATAACATTTTTATCGCATCCTTCTGAGATATTCTTCAAGAATGAAGAGACGTTGATCTTTTAAAGGTTCCACCCGCTTATTTCTCAGTGGTGTAAGAACCTTCAGCCTAGTATAACATTCTGAGAAAGAAGGTTCATATTTCGGCGAAGGGGAGAGAGAGAGAGAGAGAGAAAAAAAAAACAGGTTTGTCTCATGGCGACCGAGTAACATTTTGCATCTCATTTTGTGAAGGATTGGTTATTAGGCTGTAATCCTGCATTAACATTTTCTTCTTCTTTTTTTTTTTTATTCCCATGAATTTTCTTCCTACGCTCGATTTGCTTGAAGTTAGTTAAATGCTTTTTTTTTTTTTTTTTGGATTTCATATTTTGTTGGGGGTTCGCTTTTAGTTTTCGTTATCATTCTCTCTCTCTCTTCTTCTTCTTCTTCTCCTCCTCCCACCTCCACCTCCTCCTCCTCCTCCTCCTCCTCCTCCTCCTCTTCTTCTTCTTCTTCTTCTTCTTCTTCTTCTTCTTCTTCTTCTTCAGTAAAGCCAGATGAAGCGCCTTTATTATTATCATCTAACTTTTAAATTCTCTCTCTCTCTCTCTCTCTCTCTCTCTCTCTCTCTCTCTCTCTCTCTCTCTCTCTCTCTCTCGTTCAACAAAAACATTTTGTCCAAACTTTTCTTAAATACTGTCGTTCTCTCGCGTCACTTTATCATGGCTTCGCTCCGTCCTAATACCTAATTTGAACCGTTGTCCGCTCATGTCGACGTCGGTCTAGCTAACACTCCTTCTACCCCAGAACTGCTTTTCCGCGAATTTCTGCTCCTTTTATTTCGGTCCCTTGAGCACCGATTTTCATCGCGACTGCTTTTGCTTGGATGCCTGTGCGAGGTAAATGTCGGTATCTAGAACACATTCTTGTGTGTTCGGAACTGCTCACCCATTTTATTAGTTTTCTGCAAAAGAATGTTATTTAGGTGGCTATTTGTTCGCACTTTTTCCGTCCGCCCTCATATCTTGAAAACTACTGAGGCTAGAGGGCTGCAAATTGGTATGTTGGTCATCCAACCTCCAATCATCAAACATACCAAATTGCAGCCCTCTAGCCTCAGTAGTTTTAATTTTATTTAAGGTTAAATTTAGCCATAATCGTGCGTCTGGCAACGATATAAGCTAGGCCACCGCGAGATCGTGGTTAAAGCTTCATAGGCCGCGGCGCATACAGCATTATACCGAGACCACCGAAAGATAAGATTTATTTTCGGTGGCCTTGATTATACGCTGTGCAGAAAACTCGATTGCGCCGAAGAAACTTCGGCGCAGTTTTTACTTGTATTGCATGTGTCTGGATGATCAAGGCTTCTCCATTACGGAGTTTCCCTTTTTTGAAATCAGGAGGTATCTTTTAGTTAACCCCCTTCCCCCCCTCCCCATAACATGTTGAAATTATTATTATTATTATTATTATTATTATTATTATTATTATTATTATTATTGGAGAGACAAGTCCACATTTACGTATGGGTACATATATTTAAAAATTGAAAAAAGGGATTCAAACAGATTCCCGAAAGCTCTCTGTAGAGATTTATTTTAAAAAATATTTACCCATACATAACTGTGGATTTGTTTCTCCATTTCAAGATTCATGCTGCTATGAGAATTTATTATTATTATTATTATTATTATTATTATTATTATTATTATTATTATTATTATTATTATTATTATTATTAGCCAAACTGCAAACCCAGTTTGAAAATTTGGAAGCCACAAATTTCTCAGGCCTGCAATATGGAAAAGTGCTGATTATGAGAAAAACCAATATAGAAATAAAAGTAAACTCTTTAACGTAAAATAACAGCGAAAAATTCATTAAAGATTGAAAAAAAAACAAGTAAAAAGTGTGCAGAAGTTTCTTCGGCGCAATCGACCAATCGAGTTTCCTGTACAGCGCATAATCAAGGCCACCGAAAATAAATCTATCTTTCGGTGGTCTCGGTATAATGCTGTATGACCCGCTGCCCATGAAACTTTAACCAAAGCCGATGGTGGTCTATCCTATATCGTTGCCAGAAGCACGATTACGGCTACCTTTAACCTTGAATCAAATAAAAACTACTGAGGCTAGAGGGCTGCAATTTGGTATGCTTGATGATTGGAGGGTGGATGATCAGCATACCAATTTGCAGCCCTCTAGCCTCAGTAGTTTTTAAGATCTGAGGGCGGACAGAAAAAATGTGGTCGGACAGACAAAGCCGGCACAATAGTTTTCCTATACAGAAACTAAAGTTGGCTCTATAACCTAAAATAACAACGAAAAACTCATTAAAGATTAAAAAAAAAATATCACAGAACACAAAGCAAACATCTTGAGGCATTAACAGCAAAACAAATTATATATATATATATATATATATATATATATATATATATATATATATATATATATATATATATATATATATATATATACATACACATAGACAAGAAACCCTCACGCGATTCTTTTGACGCATCTTCGCACCAACATCTCCCGCTCCCACCACCGGGCCGCAAGGAGAAGGGAAGAATATCTCCGTTTGCATTTATCTTTCATAAGTGAGCATAACTCGGGCCGAGCACGTCCCACGATCAAACAGAACGGTTGATGCATTATGCATCTTCGCGGGAATCGAGGCGTCTATCTTTGTTTTCTCCAATACTGTCGCGGGAGACATTCCTTTCGAATGTTTAGCGTTGTCTGGTCTTGAGTTGTAAGGTCGGGTGGCTTTCCGGAGTCTTGGGGAAGGCTTTATCCGTCGGGGGTTTTGAGAAAGGAAGTGCAGAGGAAGGAGATAAAAAGAAAATGTGTGTGATAGATTTGCAGTTTCGATAATTCCTCAGTAGTGCTTCTTCGTATTTTTTTCGTTTGATTTGTATAAAATGTGAGAATTTTACATCATCCCTTCTGTCAGATATAGAGATACCGATGTCCAGTGGTAGGAACTGAAGAATTCAAGTATTTAGATGTATATATGCTCTTAAGACCTCTCTCTTAAGCGAAATTCTAAGATGATTTTGTCAACCCTGAATCTTTGCAATATGTCATTCTTGACGTCTAGAAGTTCTTTGAACGTAAAGCCAACAGATTTATCTGCATTGAACCGTAGAATTCGTTTGTCAATATTAAGATATTCTTGAGCCCGAGGATTCTTGAACCTTAAACCCGGAAGTTGGCTACCCTTGAGATTGGCAGGCAACTCTTTTTTGCCCTGAAAGTCTTCAACCCTGAATCAGGGGATTTTGATATTGCTGAACAAGGGAAGTGGTCGGTCTTGAACCTGTGTAAAGTTGAACAGTCCTTCAACATAGGGCTTGGCAACCTTGAACCCTAAAGGTCTGACGAACCTTAGCTTGAAACTGGTCAACGTTGAACCCTTGAGGTTCAACGACCCTCACCTAAAACTGGTAAATCTTGAACCCCTAAAGTTTGATGATCTTTACCCTTGGGCTTGTGAACCTTGAACCCTTGAGGTTCGACGACCTTTACCTTGAAACTGGTCAACCTTGAACCCTTGAGGTTCGACGACCCTTAACTTGAAAATGGTCAACCTTGAACCCCTTGAGGATTGTCGACCCTTACCTAAAACTGGTAAACCTTGAACCCTTGAGGTTTGACGACCTTTACCTAAAAACTGGTCAACCTTGAACCCTTGAGGCTTCATGACCCTTACCTGACAACTGGTCAACCTTGAACCCTCGAGGTTCGACGACACTTACCCAAAAACTGGTCAACCATGAACCCATAAAGTTTGACGATCTTCACCCTTGAACTTATCAACCTTGAACCCTTGAGGTTCGACGACCCTCACCTAAAAACTGGTCAACCTTGAACCCTTGAGGTTCGTCGACCGTTATCCTTGAGCTTGCCAAAGTTGAACCCGGGAGGTTCAAAGACCCTTAACCCCAAGAGCTGGTCAACCTTGAATCATACACGATTTTTAACTCGAGGAAAATTTCCCAGAGCTAGGTCGGGTAGTGGTGTTCAAGGTTCATTCGTTTTCAATGTCTTCTGAAGCCTTGTTCGAAGTTTTATGAAATGATAATAATAATAATTATAATAATAATAATAATACTTTTGAAAGCGTATTTAGCTGAACGTTCTGTGACATGTCAACTCTTTTACTTACGAAATCGTTTGACATTCTGACTCAATCAGGCTTCTTAAAAGTTTTCTGTCACCGTCGCGTTCTTGAGTTTACTTTCTGTAAGGTTGGTGCAGTTTATGAAGTCGCAACTATATACATTGTGTTAAGTTGTGTAATAGTTAAAATTCATAATGACCTTCTACTAAAGTAAATAAGTATAAAGTTTTCTGATAACTCCTGTTAGGTTGATAAAATCGTCAGTGAGGGACCTTGAAATACGGCGTGTTGGCACCGTAGAGTTTTTTTTTAATTTTCTGACGTGTGAAATATAATGAGTTGTTTTGAGCAGCAGTTGCAAGTTGCATTGTGTAGAGCAGTTTCTCATTCATAAGTAAGTTGTCGACTTATTATTTTCCATTCTTCCGCCAGATACATAACAATACTATATATATATATATATATATATATATATATATATATATATATATATATATATATATATATATATATATATATTTATTATATATACAGCGTATATTATACTGTATGAATATATAAATTTTTATATAAAAATTAATACATACGTACATACCTAATATGTAAACGTAACCCATCTCTCTCTCTCTCTCTCTCTCTCTCTCTCTCTCTCTCTCTCTCTCTCCCCTTCCTCAGAATATCCTTCGAAAAAGAGTATTCTCATAACCATCCATTCTCTATCGGACGGCGTATAAATAATGCATAATTTCACCACCGCATGCAAACGAGAAGAACTAATATGGCCGTAACAGGTCATCCATAAAAGTAATTCATCTCGCCTTTTTACACGATTTTTTCTTTTTTATGTCTTTATTTTTTCTTCTCTTTTTTGGCGGTGTGGTGTCGGGGCATTACCAGATTTCCACGAAGGGAGAATGAAGTCATTTGTGTCCGGAGGCGTTTGGGGTTTGTGAGCTGAATTTTATATATATATATATATATATATATATATATATATATATATATATATATATATATATATATATATATATATATATATATATATATATATATATATATACGACGTCTGAAGGTTGGCTTCGTTGCTAGAAATGAATTCGTGTAATAATAATAATAATAATAATAATAATAATAATAATAATAATAATAACAGCAGCACCGTTGGAACGTTTAAAGAAATCAGAAGCAAATAATAGTGATTTTTTTATATAATAATTAAAATCATCATCATCTCTGATCATTATTATTATTATTATTATTATTATTATTATTATTCTTCTTCTTCTTCTTCTTCTTCTTCTTCTTCTTCTTCTTCTTCTTCTTCTTCTTCTCGCAGTCAAATACTCGAATGAATTCTCTAGATGTACTTTGAATCGAAAGAGGTCCTCCTGAATAAGTGCATGATTATATTACTACGGGTCGTGGACAGGACAAATCAAAAATGCTTCAGCGTGACAGTGGTAAAAATAGTTGCACTGGCAGTAAGGATGTCCCGATTGAGTGCAATTGCTGCCCCCATTGAAGAAAGAACCAATTTGATAGTGCAAAGATATTTTTTTCCCCTCTGTCAATAGAAGATAAGGAATGTCGTTATCCCTTCGCTCGGCGGGTCTATAAACGGCCGTCCGGTACATATTTTTCGCTCCTCTTTCTATGTCATACCTTTATCCGTCACTTTTCTTCCTTTCCTTCGTTTATTTCTTCTTTCTTTCGCGTCTTCTTTCTTCATTTATCTTTCGTTTTTTTTTCTTCTGCCTATCCTTTCGTTTCGTTGCTCTCACGGTGACTGAGTCGTTCCTATTTCCTTCGCCTCTCTCTCTCTCTCTCTCTCTCTCTCTCTCTCTCTCTCTCTCTCTCTCTCTCTCTCTCTCTCTCTTCCTGTTTCCTCCATTCTTCTTCCACCTGTCTTACATTATTTACCCTTTCTTTCCTTCATATCTCACTCACCACCTTTCTCTCTCTCTCTCTCTCTCTCTCTCTCTCTCTCTCTCTCTCTCTCTCTCTCTCTCTCTCTCCGTTTCCTCCATTCTTCTTTCACCTCTCTTACCTTATTTACCCTTTCTTTTCCTTCATCTCTCTCTCTCTCTCTCTCTCTCTCTCTCTCTCTCTCTCTCTCTCTCTCTCTCTCTCTCTCTCTCTCTCTCTCTCAGTTTCCTCCATTCTTCTTCCACCCTTCTTACCTCATTTACCTCTTCTTTCCTTCATCTCTCCCTCGCCTTTCCTTCTCCCTTTCCTCACTTCTTATCTCACCCTTCTCCACCTCTCTCACCCCCTTCTTTCCCCTTCCAATCTGTGGCGATGTCCCCTGAGAGAAACTGCCAGCGATAGGAGAGTCATAAAACTTTTAAAATCTATTCCATTATTCCATTCACACTTCTGTCATGTGTCCCTCACCGCCGGCAGTTTGTCCCCGTTAAGTGTATGGTCGTCCATAGAAGCCACTTTACGACCCATAGGAATCGTATCTCGGCAAAGGGTTAACGTTCCTAGCTTTACGAGTGAGAGAATAGGCTACGTGCGTCTTGAATGCTCCGTTCCTAGAGGTCCGTCCTTTATTCCTTCCTCGCACCGTTGGGGGACTGTGGGACAGCCCCTCCCGTCTGAGGATGTCTTGCGGTTGGAACTTCTTCTTCTTCAGAAGTTCAAGCGAAGCTGCAATGCATTACTGCCCTAATATATAAGTGGGATCTCTTCTTTCTGTATTTCCCTTTACCTCCTCTTACTTCTTCCTAATGAACACCATCATATTCTTTGGAAGCTTCTTGAATTTCAAGTCAGTGGCCCCTGTGGTGGGCTTGTTCCATATGAATAGAGTTCATCTACTGAATAATAATAGCAATAATATTAACAAATGTCTAAACGTCTGAATGGGATTCTGTCGTCTAGATCTTATCTTAAAGAGGCCTCCCGCGCTCTACAGCCAAAGGGCCTGAATACACGATAATTGCATTGATTCGTGGCGTAAAATCTGTATATGTAAATATATCCAGGTCTTGAACTTTGGGGCTGTTTCGGAAATGGGAGGCTGCGCCCCCGCTGAGTTTTGTACCCATATTCTTTGGAAGCTCAAAGAATTTCAATTCAGTAGCCCCTTTGGTGGGCTTGTTCCATTTGAATAGGTTTCATAATACTTGCATTCGGACAGCTTGATCGTAAATCATTTTCTGTATTGGAACTCGGGCCTCATTGTGAGTCATCACCGCTCACAGCGGACAAGCCCACTCACTCCTCTTTGCAATTTACCCGCAGACCAATTTTTGCAGTTCTTCAGATGCCTTCACAGTGCCTGTGGACTCTTCAGGAGGTTCGCTACGCCCTGGTCTTCTTTCGCCATCTTTCTTCAGTATTCGTGGCCCCTTAGGGGGATAGTGCCGTCAGTGCACCTCTCGCGTTGCACTGTAGGTTCTTTGCAGCGTTCCTTCTATAGGCCCCATAGCTACAACCCCTTTCATTCTTATTACTGTACCTCCATTAATTTCCTCTTTTTTACATCTTGCTATCAACCCTTTGAGGTTTTCCTCCTGTTCCACCTTTCAAACCTCTCTACTCTCAGTTTCCTATCCAGCGCTGAATGACCTCAAAGGTCCCAGAGCCTGGCCTTTGGCCAAAATTCTATACTGTATTCAAATACAGTCACCTCCTGCTCTAGGGCGTCCAGAGGTCCAGTTCTCAGTATTTGATGCCGTCTGTTGCATGACAGGGTTTTAGAATTTCGTTTCCAGGGATCTTGTTATTCTTTTTTGTCTTCGTGATTGAGAGATTAATGTCGCAGCATCAATTTCCAGTCGCGGTTCCAGTGTGCATATCCTTCTTTAACCCATTTATTATTATTATTATTATTATTATTATTATTATTATTATTATTATTATTATTATTATTATTATTATTATTATTATTATTACTTTAACATTTTCACTGAGCCCAACTTTTCAGTATCTGTGAACTGGTTTGAAATTTCAGATTTGGGTATTGGGAAAAAAAGAGATTATTATTATTATTATTATTGTTATTATTATTATTATTATTATTATTATTATTATTATTATTATTATTATTATTATTATTATTATTATTATTATTATTATTATTCAGGAGATGAACCCTATTCGTATGGAACATGCCCACCAAAGGGGCCACTGACTTGAAATTCAAGCTCCAAAGAATATCATGTTCATTAGGAAGAAGTAAGAGGGGATTATGGGAAATACAGAAAAAAAAATAAACTAAACTGTAAAAAGTATATAAGATAAATGTTAAACCTTTTTACAGTATCTAAACAACGATGTACTTTGGGAGCCTTTGGTGTTAAAATCACATCAGTAGCGTTGGTGTTAGCAAACTTAAAAAAAATATAGATTTCTATTTGCCTGATTAAATAATATCGGTAAGGCTAATACACAAACAGTTGGCACGAGTGATTTGTACAGTTGGTACCACTGATTCCCGCCGTTGGCACGCCTGCTCAAGTGTGCATACCATAAGCCATGTTCGCGAGCAACGGAAGCCTTGTAACCCATTGCATGAGGCGAGCAAGCAATGTTTTTGGGGGTGTGTAGCGAGCAAGCAATATTTTTATCTGCGAGCGAGTAAGCAATATTTTTTACTGGGAGCGAGCAAGCTATATTTTTTTTAATGGGTGCGAGCAAGCAATATTTTTTTTCTGGAAGAGAGCAAGCAGTTTTTTTTCTGGGAGCGAGCAAGCAATATATTTTCTGGGAGCGAGCCAACAATATATTTTGGGGATGAGCGAGCAATATTTTTTTCTGGGAGCGAGCAAGCAATATATTTTTTTCTGGGAGTGAGCAACCAATATTTTTTCTGGGAGCAAGCAACCAATATTTTTTTCCTGGGAGCAAGCAAACAATATTTTTTAATGAGAGCAAGCAAGCAATATTTTTTTACTGAGAGCAAGCAAGCAACAATATTTTTTTTAATGAGAGCAAGCAAGCAATATTTTTTTAATGAGAGCAAGCAAGCAATATTTTTTTCCTGGGAGCAAGCAAGCAATACTTTTTAATGGGCGAGAGCAAGCAATATTTTTTTACTGAGAGCAAGCAAGCAAGCAATATTTTTTTAATGAGAGTGAGCAAGCACTATTTTCTTTTTTTTTAGATCCTCCCTTAATGAGTTTGTTAGGGAAGAATATTTGCTTATAGTTCGACAGATAGAATAAAATAGAACAGAAAAGAATATAGAATTTAGGCCAAAGGCCAAGCGCTGGGACCTATGAGGTCATCCAGCGCTGAAACGGAAATTGACAGGAAGAAGGTTTAGAAGGCGTAACAGGAGGAAAACCTCTTGCAGTTGCACTACGAAACGATTATTAAGAAAGGATGGAAATCGGTTGGAAGGAAGGGAATATGAACGGAGGTACAGTAAAAGGAATGAAAGGGCTTGCAGCTAGGGCCGAAGGGACGATGCAAAGAACCTTTAGTAATGCCTACAGTCCACCGCGTAAGATGCACTGACGGCACTTCCACCCCAAGGGATAGGTGTTTATTTATTCTTCTGCATATTGATTGTACAAATTTCGTACAGAATACACATTGCAATATACAGTGCTAAGTTGCCAGAGTAGCAGGCCACATGTACAATCTGTACTGTACTCTGTACAGTGTACAGTGTACAGATTGTACAATCTGTACACTGTACTCTGTTTACAAATTCAATATTAAATAAATCAATATGAAAAAGAGAGAGAGAAAGATTCATTTAAACCTGAAGATATTTCTCTGTAACTGATGTCTAACAATGTCTCTTCTGACTGCGTATGAATGCGCGCGCTTTTCTACTGCGTGCTTGCATACGATCTGCAGTAGTTGCTTGTGTCCCGATTATAGGTGCAGCATTTAAAAAAAATGACTCGCAGATAATCCCGTGATATATCTCACGCAAGCCTCTTCTTCATGAACACAACAAACAGAAAACAGATGTTCGCTGCCTTCACGAGAGACTTTGCATTGGAAGTTCAAGAAGACATTTGAATTTGTCCTCTCCCCGCCCCCACCTTCGTGGAGTAAATCATTCTTGGCGTCCGAAGCGTGAAAATCCAATTATCACTGCTGGGACGAAGCGATTTTTCATCCTCAATATACGACGTGTGAATGCAACGCGTCCGATGATTATTAATCAACTGTTAATATTCCCACTTTGGGACGCCTTCAGGAGTTGGAAGGACCTTCCTGGAGAGCTATAGTCATCATTAAACATGGGATTAAACCGCGACGAGGGAAGAAGAAGAAGAAGAAGACCCTTCTACCCTTTTCCCAACCGCCCTGATTGTGATGCATGGCGCCGGGGTCGGCCAAGGAGTTGAGAAACCTATAAGCCAGGGGGCAAGGAGTTGCGAAAGGGTTGGATCCAGGGAGCTACAAGGAGTTGCTGCTGCCGCTGCCAAAGATGGCTGGGCATCAGCATACCCAGCATAGTTCCCTAAAAGTTACTGGGCTGATTGGTATCTTTGTCATAAAACTTTTAACTCTTAATCGTTTGGAGGCGTTCCTGGGAGACTCGCTCTAGATGTTCTGTGGCTTTCGAGTTGTTTTTTTTTTTCCTTTTCTTCTTTACGATTTACTCACTGCAACCTCTTTCATACCTTTTACTGTACCTCTTGTTCATATTCTCTTTCTTCCATCTTATACTTTCCTCGGCCCTCTCCTAACAGTTGATTCATAGCGCAATTGCAAAAGGTTTTTTTTCCTCCTGTTACACCTTTCAAACCTTTGGAGTGTCAATTTCCTTTCCAGCGCTGAATGACCTCATAGGTTCCAGCGCTTGGCCTTTGGCCAAAGTTCTTTACAATTTACGATTTACAATTTAATTTTCTCTATATAACGCCGTATGCCTGCAAAAAAAAAAAAAAAAAAGTCACATGCTACCTCTTTCAAATTTCCGGTTCCCAGTTTCCCTACGCATATTATGCATAAGTCATATGTATGTATTTTTTAAATATATAGGAACCTCGCTTTCACTCCGAGTAAGGCTTTGAAAAATGTAGCAAGTTCTTACAGATATGTCTGCTTATAGAAGCATCTAGATTTCAAAGTAAGTGCATGTGTCTAATAAGAAAAGGTATTTTGTAAACCATGGCTGCACTAGAAGCTTGATGTTGTTACCAAATAGCTTGGCACGCAAAACCCAGGGAATACCTATTCGGTTATTTATATTATGTGTTTTCGAGATTTAACGTACAGGATAGACACTTTGCCTTGCATGAGGTTTTATTATGGAAGAGTCGGTATTTTGGTACTGAAAGCTCTTGGTGTTTCCAGGAACCAGTGTTCCA
>NC_089766.1:47384796-47422296 GCF_040412425.1 Macrobrachium rosenbergii
AGATATTTGGCTACTTTTATGAGCAAGAGCCCGTGCTGGCATAAGGTTAGTTTGATGTGTCAATAAGGTACCGTTCAGTTACACACACAGGTATATATATATATATATATATATATATATATATATATATATATATATTATATATATATATATATATATATATATATATATATATATATATATATATATATATATATATATATATATATATATATATATATATAAAAATATAAGCATTAAGCTACAAATGTCTTTTATATCCAATTCGCTCAGTCTCGGAAATAATATATTTTACATATATATTACCTTGATGGCTGTGTGGTCTAAGGCGTCACTGTAATCCTGAGTTCTCGTCTTCCGTGGTTCGAGCCCGCGAGACGACGAACTTGTTATCAGCTAAAAAACTCCCCTTCGGGTAATACACATGAAAATATATTTTTTCCGAGTCAAAGCGAATTGGATATTAAGGGACATTTGTAGCTCAATGTTTGTATATGAATGACGGTGATGTGATAAAATTCATATATATATATATATATATATATATATATATATATATATATATATATATATATATTATATAGTGTGTGTGATTGTATATACATACACATACGTGCATACATACAGACATTCATACATACATGTACACTGTATATATGTGTTTGTAGGTATATATGCATAGGTTGCCTCTAAGATATATATATTATACATATAGTGTGACTGTACATAAATACGCATACATACATACATTCATACATACATATACACTGTATATAGTCTGTGTTTGTAGGTGTGTATGCGTAGGTTGGTTTTAAGATCTAAGATGATCCGAGCGCTCGCACTCAACACACAAAACAAGAAATCCTGGAATTTAGCAAAAGCAAACATTCTTCAGTAACTGCGTGTTTTACAAGGTGATGGAGAGTATCCTTTACCGTCTTCAGATTGACTAAACCTCTGCAGGTGTGAAATAAGGGCCTGAGAGTGTTTATGGCCGGAGTTTTGATAAGGTAGTAAATGGGTTCTCTCTCTCTCTCTCTCTCTCTCTCTCTCTCTCTCTCTCTCTCTCTCTCTCTCTCTCTGTGCTTTTATGTATTTAGAGTCGAAGTGTCTCTCTCTCTCTCTCTCTCTCTCTCTCTCTCTCTCTCTCTCTCTCTCTCTCTCTCTGTATCCATGCAGAATCAAAGTATAAACCTGAGTTTGTGTGTAATATATTTTGGTAACAATGAAATCGTTGAATAAAGTTGGCCCATGCAGTGAATGAGGTACCTGTAAGCTAGGCGACTTTGGTGGGTCGCTGTCAAAGGGGAGAGAGGGCCACAGGAATTCAAACTCAAACATCATATATATATATATATATATATATATATATATATATATATATATATATATATATATATAATTGATTGTAGGTTACTTGTTGCCTCTTAAGTAAATAAAACGTAATGGAATTATTCCACTGAAAATCATTCACGTCCGTAAATGACACTCTAGACACTTCTTAAACTGAATGCGTTGCCGGCGTGCAAGGGCTTAGAACATGGACACTGTAACCTTTATAGTCATTGCAACACAGTTGGGAGTATCAGTTTTCAATCTCCTTGTCATAGTATTATTCATTCTATTTAATATTTTTCATCACTGTATTTCCTTCTCTGGTCAGTACTTGAATGGGTAACCATTGCTGAATGTCAGGCCTTGATGCGTTAACTATACAGCTGATATAGATCAGTGAGTTGAGCAGCTTTTGGGTTTGGTCATTGCGTGGATGGGTAACCAGCAATAAACGCAGACAGGAAGATTTTCTGTCCTTGAGGGCTTCTCGTTCCTTCAAGTAAGTGAGGCCTCATTGGTTCTGGTCATTACATGGACGGGTGCCCACCAGTGAAAGAATATCTGCTCTGACCATATGAATCATTCTGAGAAACTCACGAAGTTCTTGAAAATCTAACAACAGACCTTCGGAGTCCGATGGGAGTGGCAGAGGACCACAGCGGGAACCGGGAGATATTGACAGAAAGATTCTGAAAAACTTCCTTAATGCGAAGTTTTGAATTATTTGACAGATTATCCGTTACCTGTCGTCGCAGCTGGCATCCCTCCGTATCCTATGGTTGATAGGAAGAGCCCAGCATGAGAAGGAGGATGCCCTATGCCCCTTATAATTCCTCCCTGCAGGGCACAGGGGGTACCCCCCGCTGACTGCATTGAATGTGCCCCTTGGCTCGCCAACTTCTGACCATTATTCATGATGTGAGCACATTCTAGGGAACAGGGCAGCAGGCCGTTGACCCGACCTGCGATTTAATGCAGGCAGCCCCGTAGAAGGGGGTTAGTGCCGTCAGTGCACCTCTTGCGGTGCACTGTAGGCGTCTCTTAAGGTTCTTTGCTGCGTCTCCTCAGCTGCAACCCTTACGATTCCTTTAACTGTACCTCCATTTATTTTCTCTTTCTTCCATCTTACTTCCCTCAACCCTCTCCTAGCAATTGATTCATAGTGCAACATCGAGGTTTTCCTCCTGTTACACCTTTCAAACCTTTTGATTCTGTTTTCCTTTTCAGCGCTGAATGACCTCTTAGGTCCCCAGCTTAGCTTGGCCTTTGGCCTGAATCTGTATTCTTCTTGTTCAGTACAGGGTGGGAAGTGCAGAAGTGGAAATAGGGAAGGGAAGGAGAGAGAAGTGAAATTAGTTTAGATAAAGAAGTTGATAATAATATTTTATGATTATGGAGAGAGAGAGAGAGAGAGAGAGAGAGAGAGAGAGAGAGAGAGAGAGAGAGAGAGAGAGAGAGAGAGCAGTCTAATAAAACACATGGTGCCTCTGCTGGACTAAGCGGTAGAATACGTACCTGCTAGTTACATGAATGAGATGGGTCACAAAAATATGTATATATATATATATATATATATATATATATATATATATATATATATATATATATATATATATATACATATATAGGAAAAGTGTCTGTGTGTGCGAGACTACAACGTAAATAAACAACAAAGGCCGTAGTGGCAACTTTGTCCAAGAAAACATCAACCTGACCACTCTACAAAGCAAAAAATCCAGTTCAGTATTCTAAGCCTTGTCTTTGAGCAAGAAAGTTGTCAAGGGAGACCTGAAGAAGTTGTTGCTGATGCACGCCTGCATTCTGCACCGGAGTCAAGAGTATTTTTGCATGCGTGAGTGCATTCCGCATTGCAATCAACATTGCTTGAACAGGGAAAGAATCCAGTGTTGTATTGCAGTCGTCGTTGTCTGTCCGGCTGTCCGGTCTCCTTCAAGGATGTCCAAATTTCACAGAACGATCTCTTTAACCTGACTGACGGAGTGACGTCTCTGCCTACACAGTCGATGGGATTCCTGTCAGGCTTGGAAAGGGCCGTTGTGGTTCTGTCTGTCTCTCTGTCCATCCGTGTGTCTGTCACTGCCTGGGGTCTTGGAAGAACTTCCAGGGTTGAAATGGTGGGTCCGAAGTCCTTAGATTTTATTTTTCCGTAAGGGATAACTATTGTGAATGCTTCGTCTGTCCGTCCTCAGATCTTAAAAACTCTTGAGGCTAGAGGGCTGCAAATTGGTACGTTGATCATCCACCCTCCAATCATCAAACATGCCAAATTGCAGCCCTATAGCCTCAATAGTTTTTTTTTATTTTATTTAAGGTTAAAGATAACCAAATCATGCGTCTGGCAACGATATAGGACAAACCACCACCGGCCCGTGGCTGAAAGCCTCATGGGCCGCGGCTCATACAGCATTATACGCTGTACAGAAAACTCGGTTGCGCCGAAGAAACTCCGGCGAATTTTTTACTTTGTTCTATATGACCTTTGCCAGAACTTTAGAACTGGAAGAGATGAAACTCCGTATTTGGCATGTATACCCCACTAATGAAACATTCTCACACGGCACCAAGGTTGGTTACCGTACCCCTGGCCACGAGTCACCCGAAAATTAGCAGCAGTGGAGGTCATTCGTGTTGTACGGAATTACAGACTTATAGCAGCGTGCCTTCCTCAGTCCTTTCATATTCTCTCTCTTCCATCTTACGTGCCAGAAGCCCGATTATGGCTAACTTTAACCTTAAATAAAATAAAACCCACTGAGGCTAGAGGGCCGCAATTTGGTATGTTTGATGATCGGAGGGTGGGTGATCAACATACCAATTTGCAGCCCTCTAGCCTCAGTAGTTTTTGAGATCTGAGGGCGGACAGAATAAAGTGTGGAAGGGTAGACGAAGCCGGCACAATAGTTTTCCTTTACAGAAAACTAAAAAAAAAAACTAGTTTTCTTTTGATCAGCATTCGGCCGACGTTTCCCGTTGACGGGAAATATCTTCACCGAAGTTTCTCCTTACGATCAGTCGCGTTCGTCATTACCTGGTTATTGCTTGAATTATCCTGTGGATTCTTCCACGCATATATATGCATTCTTTCTTCGTTGCATTCAACATCTTGCAAAGGAAGCTGCAGGAACTTTTTTCTTTGCAGACGTCTGCATTCCGCATTGCAATCAGAGCGTCTGTTACATAGCAATCAACATCGCTTGAAAAGGAAGGACTGGAGATTTTTGCAAGCACTCGTTTGCATCCTGTGTTACAATCAACAATTCTTGAAAGAAAAAACTGACTCGAAAAAGATCCCGGGCTAATTCCGCTAATTGGGTGAAGAGAGTTCTAGCCGGTGGTAGCGATTACTTCGCTAGATTCCGCTTTGATATGCGCTATAATTTCGACGGCGCTGGCTAGTTTTTTTTAATATTTGTTTTTTAATTTTTTTTTATATCTGCTATTATTAAAAGTAGCCTTTTTTAAAACCCGCGTCTGCCTGGAGAGGCAGAACTCTTCAAGGAGTTGATCGTAGATTTGTTTACTCAGTTCAAATACTTTGCCTTCAGCCGACGCGAAGCCATTTACCGCTTATTCGCTAAAAAAATTTAAAAAAAATAGTCAGCCGCTCTACCTGCCACTATGCCCGATGCCAATCACAGGCATTCATGTCTGGCATAATACCCGGCGATAATACCTTCATTAGCAGGCCATCTGTCTCGCGGGGTATTTAATAATCGACTCGCAATAAAAAAAAAAAAAAAGGGGGAATCAGGTGGTCTTTTGAAACTTATACTTCACTTTTTAGTTGGTTTTGATCGCCTTGTTGGTGGTGGTACTCGATAATGAGCAGTTAAGGTGCTTGTTCAGTTGTTCGTCTGAATTAGGATGTTCTCCGAGATGCGATCAGGGAGGTGAGAGAGAGAGAGGGAGAGAGAGAGAGAGAGAGAGGGGGGGGGCCGGAGTTTGTGTTTAGGTACTAATTAGCTCTTGTGTTTTGTAGAGAGAGAGAGAGAGAGAGTTTGTGTTTAGGTATGAATTAGCTCCTGTGTTATGTAGAGAGAGAGAGAGAGAGAGAGAGGGTTTCTGTTTAGGTAAGAATTAGCTCCTGTGTTGTGTAGTGTGAGAGAGAGAGAGAAAGTTTTTTTTGTTTAGGTACGAATTAGCTCCTGAGTTGTGTAGAGAGAGAGAGAGTTTGTGTTTAGGTACGAATTAGCTCCTGCGTTATGTAGAGAGAGAGTGAGTTTGTGTTTAGGCACTAATTAGCTCTTGTGCTATGTAGAACATAGAGAGAGAGAGAGAGAGAGTTTGTGTTTAGGTACTAATTAGCTCCTGTGAGATGGTGTTTAATCATATGTATGTTTACCTTCCTGTGATGCCTCCTAATTATCTACGGGTTTGTACAAAATATCACTTGCATTACAAATTATTGTTTTTTTTTTTTTCCATTTTACTAACTCCAAAAAAACGAAACATAACTTCATGAAGGAATCAGGAACAGTTTTATTTTTATCCTAATTCATTCTTAATCATCTACCGTCTTATCCTAAACATTACTTTTATTTCTAAATATTATTTAACTTTATTTTCTGTTTTACGAACTTCAAAAATCGATACGCAAGTTCACGGCGATGTTCTGAGAATCCGCCTTGGCTCACGCGCAGTCCATTTGCTAGTGATGATAGCCGCATATGTGATGAGAATGATGACGGTGATGAGCAGTCGTGCTTCGTTTATGGCTCAAGTTCATTAATGATGTTCGACTGCAAAGTAAAAAAAAAATATTAAAAAAATTGGTGATGAAAAAATTTTTTTTTTTATAGGCGGGTCCGTCGCTTTCTTCTGTGCGCTTGGAGGGTCCCGCACTTTCTCTTCTTTCTCCTCTTTCCTTTCTCCGTCATTCTTTTCTTTCTCCCTTCTCCGCCATTTTCCTCTTTCTCCATTCTCTGCCATCCTCTTCTTTATCCTCTCTCCTTTCTCCGTCATTCTCTCCGTTCTCCTTTCTCCGTCATTCTCTCCTTTCCCCCTTCCTCCATCATTCTCCTCTTTCTCCTCTCTCCTTTCTCCGTCATTCTCTCCTTTCTCCTTTCTCCGTCAAGCCTGGGCTATGCAAGAACACAAGTTATTCTCCCTCGTTCAGCTTCGTACAAATCAGACTTGGAAACCTTTATTCAAATGGGCTACAAGAACTTGTATTGAACAGGATTCAATTTTTACCTAATTTATCGTAAATTCTAATACTAATGCTTGCATTGTTCCAGTGGTTACTTTATTTTCTTATTTACTCGTTTCTTACGTTAATATTCTTTTAATCGCTGGTCCTGTTCGACTAAAACCAAATTCTTCGGCTCTTTCATGTTGGCGTGCAAACAAACAAACAAACATTTCAGTTTCAGTATTATATAGATTTCCATGATGTCTGGGGTTGAATGTATTATTATTATTATTATTATTATTATTATTATTATTATTATTATTATTATTATTATTATTATTCAGTAGATGAAACCTATTCATATGGAACAAGCCCACCTAAGGGGCCACAGACAACCGTGGTAATACTTAACAGGTGGGTAAACTTCTTTATGAGTTTAGTTTTTTTTATTCTTTAATGTTTTGCCTCGCTGTCGAACTTCTCCAAAGTCCCAGAGGTCCTTTATTCCTCCTCACACCGCTGGACTGTGGAACAGCCTCCCTTCTGAGGATGTCGTGCAGTTGGAACTTAAAAAGATCAAGCGAAGATGCAATGCATTGCTACCCTAATATTATTCTCCTTGCTTCTTCATACATTTTTACCTATTTGTTAATATATTAATGTATTTTTCCTTTTCTGATAAGTGAGATTTCTTCTTTCTGTATGTCCCTTTACTTCCTCTTACTTCTTCCTGATGAGCACCTTAATATTCTTTGGAAGCTTGAATCCCAAGTCAGTGGCCCCTTTGGTGGGCTCGTTCCATATGAATAGGGTTCATCTACTGAATAATAATAATAATAATAATAATAATAATAATAATAATAATAATAATAATATACCTAAACCTTTCAAAGGTCAGGATTTTCACGAGCAGAAAGGGAAAGCCTGAGAGTCGAGGGTTGATAAATCAAGGACATGAGAAAGAAATTTAGATAAGCATCAAGACGTATCTTATGCAGTCATAACATGATGTAAAAGCATCGCCTCTTAATTAAGGGCCGCCATAATGTCCAGTTACACCTGCGCAGTTATGCCTGCGCAGGGAAGCTCCTGGTTAAACCCATTTGGTAGGAATGACCTCGAAAGCAGCCGACGACGATCTCAGAAACAGCCGACGACGATCTCAAAAACAGCCGTCGACGATCTCATAATCAGCCGCCGACGATCTCAGAAACAGCCGCCAACGATCTCATGAACAGCCGCCGACGATCTCATGAACAGCCGCCGACGATCTCAGAAACAGCCGCCGACGATCTCAGAAACAGCCGCCGACGTTCTCATAAACAGCCGCTGACGATCTCAGAAACAGCCGACGACGATCTCAGAAACAGCCGCTGACGATGTCAGAAACAGCCGCCGACGATCTCAGAAACAGCCGCCGACGATCTCAAAAACAGCCGCCGACGATCTCCAAAACAGCCGCCGACGATCTCATAAAACAATTGCGCGACGATCTCATAAACAGCCGCCGACGATCTCAGAAACAGCCGCCGACGATCTCAGAAACAGCCGCCGACGTTCTCAGAAACAGTCGCTCTCGAAAACAGCCGACGACGATATCAAAAACAGCCGCCGACGATCTCAAAAGCAGTATCAAAAACAATCCGCCCACCTTTCCTGTTTAAGAGCGTGATATCTTCCATCTTTTGTTTTGATGGAGTACCCACTTCGCCCTCCTAATGCCCCCAACGGTTTTGGCATTCGCTGACCTTTTCAAAGGACAGCTCGGATGACCTTGCGTGTTGAGGTGGGGAGTGTGGCGAAGAAGGGTCAAAGCCCAGGCGAGAGAGACTGGGTAGGGCACAGCAGCGGCCGCCATTTATGCCTGACCGTGAATTTGAAGAGTCGAGTCTCGTCTGAGTTTTGTTTTCGCTGTCATTGGAAAGCTTTAGGTCGTCGAGAAGTTGTGCTTTGACGGAATATGCGGTCTGTTTTTTGTATTTTCTTATGCCCACAGGTGTTACAGATTCCGACAAGGGCAGGTGTAAAGTTCCACAAAGGCAGATGTAGATCTTGACGGTGGCAGATGTAGATTCTGACAGAGGCAGGTGTAGATTTCGACAAATACAGATGTAGATTTCGCTGAAGGCAGGTGTAGAATTCGACGAAGGCAAATGTAGATTTCAACAAAGGCAGATGTAGATATCATCAAAGACAGATGTAGATTTCGACGAAGGCAGATGTACTTAGATTTGAGGAAGGAAGATGTAGATTTCGACAAAGGCAGATGTAGATTTCGACGAAGGCAGATGTAGATTTCGACAAAGGCAGATGTAGACTTCGACAAAGGCAGGTGTACACAGATCTCGACGAAGGCAGATGTAGATTTCGACAAAGGCAGATGTAGACTTCGACAAATACAGGTGTACACAGATCTCGACGAAGGCAGATGTAGATTTCGACAAAGGCAGGCGTAGACTTCGACAAATACAGGTGTACATAGATCTCGACGAAGGCAGATGTAGATTTTGACGAAGGCAGATGTAGATTTCGACGAAGGCAGATGTAGACTTCGACAAAAACAGATGTATATGTCGACAAAACCAGATGTCTCCTACAGCTGTCACAAAATCCCAACAGCAGCCGTAGGATGTGATTAACGATGTAGGGCGGGCCAGAATGATGCATTGCCCCCAGATGCTTATCAACCCACCCCGAATAAACGAAGCCTTCAGTCGTAAATCTCTTTCCAGGCCGATAAAGGCGACCTACTGGAGCGGCGCCGCTGACCCACTGTGGCTTTCCAGCATAATGGCTGGAAGGTTCTCGGGATCCAATTGCTCCAGTTTGTTTGTTCTTTGACTTCACTCCCCGTAGGTGGGTAGTGCCGTCAGTGCGCCTCATGGGGTGCACTGTAGGCATTACTAGAAGTTCTTTTTCGAAGATTTTATTTTTATGAGACTGCCAAACTTTGAGTGCTTGATACATTGGGCTGATCAGATATATAGGTGATATATTTCGCTTGTTTTAGTCATATTGAATATTTGTCAGGCCTCTGATTGTAAAAGTGATTGTGAAATTTCAAGACAAAGGATTGTACGTTGTATGTTTAGTAGGAAGCAGTTATTATTATTATTATTATTATTATTATTATTATTATTATTATTATTATTATTATTATTATTGCTAAAATATTTTTCAGTTAAGAGTATTTGTATAAGCTGATGGTTTGAGTCATATCGTGGAATGTACATCATCTCTCTCTCTCTCTCTCTCTCTCTCTCTCTCTCTCTCTCTTTGTCAGAACTTTCGCCATGAAGCACTTGCGAATAAAACACATCGTTAATTCTGTTTTCCTTTGCGACTTTTATCCTCCATTGCATTTTTGCCTTATTTGCACATCGTGTTTTTCTTTGCGTCCTGAAAAAAAAAATTTTGCTTTGTATTTCTTCGGACCGTTTATTCGGGGCTATTGTGAGTGTAAACAATCACTCGTGATTGGTCCTAGCATGGAGTTGACTCTCTCTCTCTCTCTCTCTCTCTCTCTCTCTCTCTCTCTCTCTCTCTCCCCTTTACTGTCTTCTGGTCATGATAATACGGCTATTTGTACTCCCCTCTCTCTCTCTCTCTCTCTCTCTCTCTCTCTCTCTCTCTCTCTCTCTCTCTCTCTCTCTCTCTCTCTCTCTCTCCCCGCATTGCGGGAGAAGAAGAAGTCTCCGGCGATACATGCATAGCCGTGACTATGTTTAATTGGCGTATCCATATCTTCTTTACTGACCATTTTTGGTGGAAATATGAATCATATATTATCGGTTTTGCATTTTTAAAGGATATTTATCTATGCAGTTCAACGTCATGTATTGTTTATTATCATGATTAGAAGACAGTAAAGGGGAGAGAGAGAGAGAGAGAGAGAGAGAGAGAGAGAGAGAGAGAGAGAGAGAGAGAGAGAGAGTTGAAAAGGATTTGAGAGGAAAAAGTCTACACGTTGTGTGTGTGTGTGTGAGAGAGAGAGAGAGAGAGAGAGAGAGAGAGAGAGAGAGAGAGAGAGCGTTGAAAAGGATTTGAGAGGAAAAAGTCTACACGTTGTGTGTGTGTGTGTGTGTGTGAGAGAGAGAGAGAGAGAGAGAGAGAGCGTTGAAAAGGATTTGAGAAGAAAAAGTCTACACGTTTTGTGTGTGTGTGTGTGTGTGTGAGAGAGAGAGAGAGAGAGAGAGAATAGTCTTACCATAATTTGAAGACAGTAAAGGGAGAGAGAGAGAGAGAGAGAGAGAGAGAGAGAGAGAGAGAGAGAGAGAGAGAGAGAGAGAGAGAAAGTAGGTTTGTGGGAGAGTGTGCAACAGAAATATCCTGTACTTTTGCTAAAAAAAAAAAATACCACGTTTTCCTAACTGCAGTTAGGGAAAATGCACATAAGGAAATGAATTATATATATGTATATATATATGTATATATATAAATATATATATATATATATATATATATATATATATATATATATAATATAAATATTTTATATATATATATATATATATATATATATATATATATATATATATATATGTACATTTGTGTGACTAAAAAGGATAGATCTGTATTCAGATTAATAATAAAAGTAAATAGACAATATTTATATATATATATATATGTGTGTGGACTAAAAAAAAAGATAATTCTGTATTCAGATTGATGATAAAAGGAAATTAACAACTACATTCATTAATGAAACAGAAGACAGCTTTTGTATGTAGTAAGTAATAGATCTTATAAAAAACTAATACAGTGGAATAATATGTAGGCTGATAGAACGAATATTTTTCAACCAGATAAAACGAATATTGTTAGTATATAGATAAAACAGTATTGTTAAAATAGCTAATATTAAGAGAGATAATGTTGTTAAAATATCTGATATTGTCAAAATAGCTAATATTGTTTACGTGAGATATTATTAAAATAGCTAATATTGTCAAAATAGATAGTATTGTTAAAATGGATAACATAGTCAAGAGAGATAATATTGTCACAATAGATAATATTGTCAAATTAGATAATATTGTTAAAATAGCCAGTATTGTCAAAAAAAGTTAATATTATCGTCAAAATAGATAAAACAATGTTATTAAAATGGACAAAACGAATTTTTTTCATTGGGTAATACAATATTTTAAAAATAGGCAATACAATATTTTAAAAATAGGCAATACAATATTTTTATAATAGAAAATACAGTAATTTTAAAATATGTAATAATGTTTTAAAAATAGGTAATACAGCATTTTAAAAATCGGTAACAATATTTTAGAAATAGGCAATACAATATTTAAAAAAAAGGTAATACAATATTTAAAAAAATCGGTAAACCAACATTTTAAAAATAGGCAATACGATATTTTAAAAACAGTAACAATATTTTTAAAACAGGTAACACAATCATTTCAAAACACTAACACCCCGACATTTTAGTCCCTAAACTCTCGCATAAAGACGCGTAAAATTAAAAAAACGAAAAGTCGGCGGAGCTGCAAAACCGCGAAATCTTCGGATGACAGACACCTCGAGATAGCTATCGCGAGTGTTGACTTGCTAAGAATGCTTCAGAGGTTAATATGAAAGATTTAATCGCTCCTTAAAATACACGACTGGGAAGGGAATTTCTTTTTATTAGGAAATACACCTTTGGGAGCGGTTATTCTATTGAGAGATCTGTCATAATAGGAAAATCTCTCTTTCGTTTTGCAGTTTGAACTCTTGATGATGCGTCGTTTAGACTTGAGAGAGAGAGAGAGAGAGAGAGAGAGAGAGAGAGAGAGAGAGAGAGAGGAGTCCGTCTTAAGGAGAGTGCAGGAAATTGGTTATTGTATATCGTGGTCACTGACTCCCGTCTCTCTCTCTCTCTCTCTCTCTCTCTCTCTCTCTCTCTCTCTCTCTCTCTCCCCCCGGTGCAAGTTTTATGCAAAATTCGCTCTCGATACACCTGTACGGCTGGCCCTCGCTTGCATGTTTTTTTCATATAATTACCCTCTTATGACTTTGCATAAGCCTGGGAGTCTCTCTCTCTCTCTCTCTCTCTCTCTCTCTCTCTCTCTCTCTCTCTCTCTCTCTCTCTCTCGTACCTAAGAATCTTAAATCAATTACCTACAGGTATCCTTCACAGGACCACCCATTGTACGCCGAAGACGATTGCAAGTTTGACTAAACACCCCAGTGAAAATATTGGTCTCTCTCTTATCATTATCCTCTCTGACAACGGCTATTGGTCCTCAAATAGCTGTCTGCTCTGATAAAACCTCAGCAAGATCCAATCCTGGTAATGCGGGGCCCTGGCCATGATACCTGGTAATTCGGACGGTCAGGTGAAACCGTGCGTCGAATCTCGTGGTCTGGAACTGCGCTACATTTCGGCGTTTCCAGGAAATGGTGTGTTTTGGCAGCGTCTGGAATAGCTCTGGCTTGTGGCATTCGTGGGAGCTGAATTTTGCCTGCGTCCAGTTTTATATCTTGTTTGGAATTGTTCAGTTTTGCTTTGGTCCAGTTGAAGTTTCCTGGAATCCGGAATGAACTTTTTTTTGTGGGAGGTGGATTGCCTACGTTTGTGTTGTTCCAGATGAAGTTTCCTGGAATATGGAATGAACTTTTTTTTTTGTGGGAGGTGGATTGCCTACGATTGTGTTGTTCCAGATGAAGTTTCCTGGAATCTGGAATGAACTTTTTTTTTGTGGGAGGTGGATTGCCTACGATTGTGTTGTTCCAGATGAAGTTTCCTGGAATCTGGAATGAACTTTTTTTTGTGGGAGATGGATTGCCCACATATGTGTTGTTCCAGTTGAAGTTTCCTGGACTCTGGAATGAACTTGTTTTGTGGGAGGTGGATTTCCTACGTTTGTGGTGTTCCGGATGAAGTTTCCTGGAATCTGGAATGAACTTTTATTTTGTAGGAGATGGATTGCCTACGTATGTGTTGTTCCAGACGAAGTTTCCTGGAATCTGGAATGAACTTATTTTGTGGGAGATGGATTGCCTGCGTATGTGTTGTTCCAGACGAAGTTTCCTGGAATCTGGAATGAACTTATTTTGTGGGAGATGGATTGCCTGCGTATGTGTTGTTCCAGACGAAGTTTCCTGGAATCTGGAATGAACTTTTAGTTTGTGGGAGATGGATTACCTACGCATGTGTTGTTCCAGATAAAGTTTCCTGGAATCTGGAATGAACTTTAATTTTGTGGGAGTTGGATCCAGAAGTGAATCTCGTCAAGGTTTCCATGAGGACCGGAATTTGGGATTTCCAGAAGTGAGTGCTCTCAAGGTTTGTATTCAGAACCTTCGGGCTAGGAAGAAGCGTGGCGGCAATTGATGAATCTCTCTAACAAAAAAAGCTCAAACAAATCGTCTTCGTTTGCTAACAGATGTCTTGGCGTCGCTAACAAGCAAAAATCCGCCCAGAATTACCGGCGAGAATGCAGATACTCCGGAGGTTCTAAACATGATTTATGGCGGGTGCTCGAGTGCTTTTAAACGGCTCTCTCCTGCCGTTTTAATTACCCGCGAGCTATCTTAATGGATCCCGACCCGATCCCGTCTCTATAAAAGACGAAAATGGACGGGGGGGAGAGAGAGAGACTCTCGGTGAATCATTTGCAACAGTCCCAAGTTGCGCTATTAGAGAGGGAGCCATCATAATAAAGTTTACCGATAGTGACGCCGCCAGTGAGCTTAAATCACGATGGCTGTAATCACCATCAGCTCTGTATCTAAAGTGATCGCCAGTGACTTTTAAACCGTTTTACTCAATTGAATGTATTTTAATGCGCCATTTTTATTTTCCGTAGCCCTAAAAGCACTCTCTGGGGCATCGCCGTTCTTCTTTCGTTTTTACGACTTCTTTTTTTTTTTCCGGTAGGATTTTGGGTGCTTCGGGAGACCTTATTTAGCAGGATACGATCGAATTTGCGATTATGGAAATTTGCCCGAACCAGAACGAGCTGTTAAGACGTTATCGGGCTAATGGCAGAATCAGGAGGAGTTTGGGGATATTTATTGATGTCAGAGTGGAGTCTATGAAGAGATTTCGAGGAAGGCCAGCTTCTTTTGTACAGCCGGTCCGCTGGTATGGTGGTTAGTGTCGTGGCGTGCCACTCGGATGTCGCGGGAGGTTCGCGTCTCCCCCAGGGCGATGAAAAATCACCGGGTCTGTATCGTGATCAGTCACTGCTGCAGTGTGGGTGGGGTCTGCTGCGGTGGGAGGTTGAAACCAGCATTTTTTGGAAGCTTGAATTTCAAGTCAGTGGCCTCTTTGGTGGACTTGTTTTTATTTTCTTTAAGGGTAAACTTAAGCCATGATCGTGCGTCTGGCAGCGCTATAGGTGCCGACAACACAGGCCACCACCGAGCCGTAGCTGAAAGCTTCATGGGCAACGGCTAAGAGTTTCATGGGCCGTAGCTGAGAGTTGCATACAGCATTATAGGCTGTACAGAAAACTCGATTGCGCCGAAGAAACTTCGGCGCAATTTTTTACTAATTTCATCAAAGTTCCCTGAGCTGTCTTTGTCAGTCCTCACTAAGAAGCAAATATATATTTTTTTACGAATATTGGAGGCCATTACGAAGGTGCTAATTAAGACAGAGAAACAAAGAATACTTCATCAAGCAGGGAACCTTCGGGGGTCATCTGACCGAATGGAAATGCCTTCAAGATTATCTTACCCGATAAGACTTCGCCAAAAAGAACGTCTCATTATCTGCAAAGCTTTCGGGAACATTATCCCGGGGTTTATATCCTGGGCGAAAAATATCCAAATGGTTGATTCTGAAAGTTGTCATTACTACGTGATTTTTCCTTTTTTGGATTATCTCTGATTTTATAATTACTTATGGAATTATCTTTCCGACAGACTTTTACTGTACCTCCGTTCATAGTATCTTTCTTCCATCTTGCTGTCCAACCTCTCCTAATAATTATTTCATAGTGCAACTGCTTTGAGGTTTTCCTCCTGTTACACCTTTCAGACCGTCTACTCTCAATTCCCCTTCCAGCGCTGATTGATCTCATAGGTCCCAGTGCTTGGCCTTTGGCCTAAACTCCATATTACATTTCCTTTCCGTTTACGATAAGCATCGTTAGATCTGGTCAGGAGTTGGGTGGGTGATCGCCTTAAATGGGCAGATCTTAGAAATCTGGTTTGATTGGCCAAGTGGGTAACAATGAGGCCAGAGAGGTCGAGGGAGTGTTATTTATAAGCTCATTTACCTATACACTTTTATTTCCACTTTCCTTGTAAATGAGAAGGTGGGATTTCTACAAGACCTCTTGGCTTAATGGTCGTCTATTTCTTTTCCTGTCATGAAATGGCTTCAGGATTCAACTGATTTTTTGTTTTTGCAGTTTTTGTAAAACATATCGAGTTCTCTCCATCTCGTTCAGCATAGGATGATCGCGCCAGGAAACAGGTAATTAAAGGACACGAGAATTTAAAAAAAAAAAAAAAAAAATCCGCTGAAGTTTCTTCGGCGCAATCGAGTTTCCTGCACAGCATGTAATGCTGTATCAAACTCACAGCCGCGGCCAATGAAACTCTCAGCCCCGGCCGTGGTGGCCTGTATTGTTGGCACCTCCAGCGGTGCCAGACGCACGATCATGGCTAACCTTAACCTTAAAAAAAATAAAAACTACTGAGGAGGCTAGAGGGCTGCAATTTGGTATGCTTGATGATTGGAGGGTGGATGATCAACATACCAATTTGCAGCCCTCTAGCCTCAGCAGTTTTTAAGATCTGAGGGCGGACAGAAAAAGCGCGGACGGACAGACATGAAGTCATCTCCATAATAGTTTTCCTTTACAGAAAACTAATAAGCAACTTGATTCCCTACTGAGGACCGCCAGAGTAATTTCGACTTTTTCATACTTTTATTTTTTATTTTTTTTTTTTTTTTTTATTTTCCCGGCTCGTTGGACCTCCCGCCTGTAATGGCAATCATTTCGGTACTATAAAACTTCGCCTTCGTATCGTTAAACCAAAGCGTTATGCCTGCAAGCAATTTTTTTTTATTTACATAAAACGAGGAATTTCGTTTTTTCCAGGTTTTAGCGAGGGTAAAGAGTCTTAATTATATTTTGTTCTATTATACATGGCTACATATTTGTTAAGATGACTTTCGTCTCTTACCTGATAAGGGCAAGTTTATCAGGGTTTCTATATATATATATATATATATATATATATATATATATATATATATATATATATATATATATATATTATACATATGTATTATTTTGAGTTTATGTGTATATCAAGACAGACAACCATTTAAAGAGTTTTTGTGTGTGGAGAGAGAGAGAGAGAGAGAGAGAGAGAGAGAGAAGGTTAATACCAGTTAGTGAACATGACGAATAACCTTCAGGATGAAGCGCCAGTCTTTTCATCATCGCAAAATGAGTGAGATAATCAGTAGTATTCATCATCTTGTAAGTACCTATTCCCACTGACTTCTTCTCTCTCTCTCTCTCTCTCTCTCTCTCTCTCTCTCTCTCTCTCTCTCTCTCTCTCTCTTAGCGGTAAGCTGTTATATCCGAGTCATTCTTTGTCCTGTGGCTAATTTTCAAAAGGAAAAAAAAAATACTTCTCGGCTATTGTTTGGATTACCCAAGAAGGTTCTTGGGCATCGCGCTTTGGTATTTGTCAGGGCAGTGATCTGTACCCTCCCCACATCTCTCTTTTTATATATATATATATATATATATATATATATATATATATATATATATATATATATATATGTATATATATATATATATATATATATATATATATATATATATGCATATGCATATATATACATATATACATTATGTACCCTTTCAGTCCTAATCATGTGGACCTCGAATATCTGTTTCATGTAGACTCTCTATGAGGTTGAATTCTCTATGCTTTTGTGATATTCTACCCTCCTCAATGAGTGCAATACGTCTTGTCATTATTTCTAATTTAATTTTTTATTTTTTAATTATGGAGAAGCAAGACGGTTAGAAGTCTTTGTATAAGCAAAGAAACGTTTCAATTTCAAAAGAGCTTCTGCGATAGCAGTTGAGGAGAGCTTGGCAAGATAGTCAGAAATCTTCCAGGTCTGAATCTTCCAAGCATAATCTCGGAAGAGTTCTATAGCCTTTGGTTTTTGGAAGGTAGAAAAAAGGTAATGTATCTGTGACTTGTTGTCAATTTTCACTGCTGTTCTGTTTAGCAAAAATCCCCTTTTGTGCTGGAAAATTTGAACTGAATTGAATATAGAATTTAGGCCAAAGGCCAAGCTAAGCTGGGATCTATGAGGTCATTCAGCGCTGAAACGGAAATCGACAAGAAAAGTTTTAAAAGGTTTAACAGGAGCAAAACCTCAAAGCAGTTGTACCATGAATCGATTGTCAGGAGAGGCTTGAGGAAAGTCAGTTGGAAGAAAGAGAATATGAAAGGAGGTACAGTAAAAGGAACGAACGGGGTTGCAGCAGCTAGGGACTCTGGAAGTCACGCTGCAAAGAACCTCAAGTAATGCTGGAAATTTGAATTTAGCGTCGTGCTATTGTGATATTCATGTTTTTATAATTTTCATTTTTCACTGCTACCTCCTTTCAAGAAAAAATCCTTTTTTTATACTGGAGAATTGAGTCAAGTCGCTATTGTAAATCTTCATAGTTTCTTTCATAAATTATAAAACCTTAGTTCGCGTCATAATCATTCGTCTGAGGTCGCCAGCACCTTGTTAGCTTGTTAGCAAGGTCATGGGAACGATCTAGAGGCAGGCAGTGAAACCCCCCCCCCCCATTTACCGGCTGCTCTTGTCCTTTGATTGTCCCTTGTGCTTGAGGAACAAAAACAAAAAAAACAAAAAAAAAAACAAAAAAAATTATCGTGCCCTATAAAAAAAACCGATTATCGTGCCCCTGGCATCACGAAGAGAGAAAAATTCCTTTAGGCTCATTCGAGGGAGGCAGATTAGCGGCTTTAATCCTAGTTAATCCCCTTCGTGGTATTAATAATTGTCAGGAATTACTGTTATTAACATTTTACGACGAAATCTCACCCCGCCCCCCCGAGTCCTGGACTGGTTTCATTATTGCCTCTGTTTGCTCGATTTGAGGGGGTGGCGGTGGTGCAGTTGCCAGAGGTCGCTAGAGTGCTTGTTTTTCTTTCATTGCTAGTTTTCAGCGGAGGTTAAATTAAGTTTTCTTAGCTTTTCTTTTTGATGATTGCTTTTGTTATTAAAATGAGGAGTTTTATCATTAAAATAAGGATACATTAATTACTTTTTTCTTCGCGAATCTCAAAAAGGGCAGTGCAGTTGCAACAGCTTTCCAAGTCACTGATTATATATTTTTTTTTATTTAATTTTTTTTTTTTTTGCGTTTGTTTTTTGTGCCTTAATTGTCAATTTCGTTTACCGGTTCCTTTCTTTTATGTCCTAATCATGACTTATATTGATAGAATTTCCCTCTTTAATTATAAGGTGTTTAATTGGAATCGTTGTTTATCGTCTGCTTAGCTCTTCTTGCCAATGTGGTTAGGAAACCTGTTTTGTCTTTGTGCCGGTTTTGTCTGTCCGTCCGCACTTTATTCTGTCCGCCCTCAGATCTTAGAAACTACTGAGGCTAGAGGGCTGCAAATTGGTATGTTGATGATCCATCCTCCAGTCATCAAACATACCAAATTGCAGCCCTCTAGCCTCAGTAGTTTTTATTTTATTTAAGATTCAAGTTAGCCATAATCTGGCAACGATAGAGGACAGGCCACCACCGGGCAGTGGTTAAAGTTTCGTTGGTCGCGGCTCATACAGCATTATACCGAGACCACCTAAAGCTAGGTCTATTTTCGGGGGTCTTGATCAATCGCTGTAGCGGCTGTACAGGAAACTCGATTGCGCCGAAGAAACTTTACGCTTTTTTTTTTTTTTTTTTTTTCTTTCATTGACATTTGTTTACCTGGAATACTTATACTTTTTTCTTTTATTTTTATTTTTTTTTAGAACTTTCATTGTGTGAAATTCATTATTCTTGAGTTCCTTTTATTTTCGTTTTTCTTTTTTTTTTTTTTATTCTTCAATACCTTTCATTGTGTAAAAATCTTGAAATATCACCCAGCAATAATGATTTTCTTATATTTACTTTGTTTACTTTTCTTTTATTTCACTTTCAACGTGTTTTTATTTTTTTTTTTGCCTTTTTCCAGTTTATTCCGGAATATTAAGTTTGTACAGACCATCGTTTACATGTTTCTTTTATGCTTATTGTTTATCCCTTTGTTTATGAAATAGCGGAAATTCTAGACTATGCCTATTCATTGTGTGAGCAGTAGAAGTTCCCTGACTATTTTCTTTTTTTTTTTTACTTCTTGAATTTATGACGTGAACACACTTAATTTTGTATCCTAGGTGACACTGCAATTTATTTGTAAACATATACAATCTTTCTTTATTTTTAACACTTATTTTCGTTGTAAGCGTAGTATTTTATATTTGATTTCTCATTGTTGTGGATGTTAGTCACCCTGAAAAAATTTATTGACAATTTATATATGTGTATATATGTATATATATACATATATATAAATGTAAACATATATATACATATATATACTGTATATATATAAAGTATTTCGGTACTGTCATTTAGACACTGTGACTATATTCGGAGTTGCCTCCCAGATTTTATGTGTAAGAGGCCTTTACTGAGAGTTCATTATCCTGTTCAGTCTCTCTCTCTCTCTCTCTCTCTCTCTCTCTCTCTCTCTCTCTCTCTCTCTCTCTCTCTCTCTCTCTCTCTCTCTCTCTCTCTCCCAATGTGATATATGATATGCATACCAAAAGGTGTCTTTTCACCGATCTCTAAAGGCATATTTTATGTCTGCCTAAACAAATCCTCTCTCTCTCTCTCTCTCTCTCTCTCTCTCTCTCTCTCTCTCTCTCTCTCTCTCTCTCTCTCTCTCTCTCTCTCTCTCTCTCTCTCAAAGTGATATATGATATGCATTCTAAAAAAAATGTCATTACCGAACTCAAAAGGTATATTTTATGTCTGCCTAAACAAATTTCTCTCTCTCTCTCTCTCTCTCTCTCTCTCTCTCTCTCTCTCTCTCTCTCTCTCTCTCTCGGTGAGCATTGCCGGCTAGATCAGCTGATGGCTGTATTTGGAGTCGCAGACTAATGGGTCATATACACAATGTTATTACTGAGAATGAGATTCGCTAACGAGCATATACTTCTCTCTCTCTCTCTCTCTCTCTCTCTCTCTCTCTCTCTCTCTCTCTCTCTCTCTCTCTTGTGGAGAGTTTGAGTTGGAAGTTTATCGAGAAGTCTCTCTCTCTCTCTCTCTCTCTCTCTCTCTCTCTCTCTCTCTCTCTCTTGTGGAGAGTTTGAGTTGGAAGTTTATCGAGAAGTTTTTTCTTCCTTATTCTTTAATTCCTGTGACTGGGTCAGTAAATTTTTTGAATTATTATTATTATTATTATTATTATTATTATTATTATTATTATTATTATTATTATTGGTCTTTTATTGCGTTTTCGGAATTCTGTTCCCACTTCCGTTTTCCCTTGTTCCTCCTGTATTTTATCATCTTCATTATTCTTTCTTTAGTCGTTGAGATTAAAGAATTACACATACAGTATATATACTGTATTTATATACGCTATATATACATATATATATATATCTTTATATATATAATTATAAATATCCGTACATATATATATATAAATATATAAATATATATATATATATATATATATATATATATATATATATATATATAGAAATCATTAAACACAAAAAATTTATTTTTATATTTTATTACTGCTGTTATCGATTATTGCATCCCTCAAGCAAGCTTAGCAATCGACCTTGTTTTCACCCTTCCTGATAGCTTGAGTTCTCTTATTACATTATGCAACTCAGCCAAGAGTCTTAAAGGAAGCATTCAGTGGTCCCGTTTGTGTTTATGTCCCATTGGTTAAAAGCCTGGGTTCCCTTATCGGTAGTTTGATATTCTGCCACTATGGCCTCTTGGCCGTTTAGATATGGCATCCAATCAAGGTTGCTTTTATCCTTCACCGTATTATTATTATTATTATTATTATTTTTATTATTATTATTATTATTATTATTATTATTATTATTATTATTATTATTCAGAAAATGAAACCTATTCATAAGGAACAAGCCCACCAAAGGGGCCGTTGACTTGAAATTCAAGAAGCTTCCAAAGAATATTAAGGTGTTCGTTAGGAAGAAGTAAGAGGAGGTAAAGGGAAATAAAGAAAGAAGAAGTAAGAGGAGGCAAGGGGAAATACAAAAAGAAGTAAGAGGCGGTAAAGGGAAATGCAGAAAGAAGAAGTAAGAGAGGGGAATATATTTCATGACGGGAGAAATTTCAATCTTACTCATCGAGGAATCTGTGAGAACTATTTTGAGCTAAATCCTTGGAGATGATAAATGACAGTCGAGGAATTCAAAGCGTGGAGTCAAGTTCGCAAAAGGTGATTAGGACGACTTCAGTGAAGCTTTTCATTTTTATAAATAATATTTAGTCGGCACGAGAAGCTTATTGGTATCGGAAGATGGGGAAATTTGATTAGTAGGTGGACTAAAAAGTCTGTTTTCATTCGAAGAAATAGAGGCAAAGTTTGGTGGGAGTCCTTTGATACAAAAAGGGTATCCACTTCCATTTCTGAAGAAACGATTTAGTTGTGCAAACATTTCTACATTGGAAGGAACAGGAATAAAAGGGGTAGAATTAATATTATCATTATTATTATTCAGGGGCCATTGACTTGAAATTCAAGGTTCCAAAGAATGTTAAGGTGTTCATTAGGGAGAATTACGAGGAAGTAAAGTGAAACAGAAAGAAGAGATCCCATTTATTTTTAAAAAATATTAATAAATAGATAAAAAGTATTAAAATGCAAGTCAGTGGCACCTTTGGTGGGATTGTCCCATGCGAATAGGGTCCATCTACTAAATAATAATAATAATAATAATAATAATAATAATAATAATAATAATAATAATAATAATGAAAACTGGCGATTGGAAAAAAAAAGAAGAAAACGTCGCGACCGTTAAAATCCGTTAATCCGGAACTTTGAACTTCTGCAAGCCAGTGACGTCACGAGACAAGCCAGTGACGTCACGAGAGACGGAGGGAGACAGTATACGGCGGTCTCGACGATATGCTTGTGTAAGTGAAGTCGTAAAACTTTTATTCGGTCTCGGGTGTTGTCGAAATGAACATTTTATTGGTCGCTTAGACCCTGCCGGACAAGATAGAGCCTCGATTTCCATTATTCCCCCCAGAAATATCTTGGCCATTATAATACAAGTAAAGATAAAGTGTCCTCTCTGGAAACTGTCCGTTGGTCTTTGTTTTTGGTTTATCGTTGATTCTCATTTTATCTCCGTTGTTTTTTCACGTGGGTTGTTGTTTTTCCTACTTTTAATGGTTGTTGCTTCTCATGCTTGGAGATTTCTCATTTCGTAATGTATCTAGTGTAGTGGTTCTCATCCTTTTTATTACCACGCCCCCTCTAAGAATTGGTCCTTCCTCTACCCCGCCCCCTTACAGACCTTACAGACCTTACAGTTCGTTCAGGTTGCCCCAGGTCCTTCAGTGTGAGGCACCTTTGATGTCTACCAGAGAATTGCTGACGCATCTTCCGGTATATTTTGCATCTTCCAGTCTTGGATGGTCTGGGATGCATCTACGAGTAAAATTCCCTTCCAGATTAAGAGGAAAATGAAAAAAAAAGAGAGAGAGAATGGATTTCGAGGGATAGGGAGGGAGGTAAATAATTACAAAATAATGGTAAGCCTGGCGAGTCTAACTAGAACGGTAAACTATAGGAAACTAACGTTAGGAGGGATACTTTTTCATTTTGTTCATAAACTTCTGAATATTAGTTCCTCACTCTTGTTAAGAAAGTAAGGAATATAATTCTAGGATTTTTAAATTTTCCGTAGGCCTCGCTCCTCCCCTGGAAATTGCTGACGCTCCCCTAGGGGGGCTCGCGCCCCAGGTTGAGAATCACTGATCTAGGGTCTCTTTGATGTTGCCCCCGTAGGGGGTGGGTTAGGGCCGTCAGTGCACCTCATGCGGTGCACTGTAGGCATTACTTAAGGTTCTTTGCAGCGTGCCTTCCTTAGGCCCCTAGCCGCTATAATCCCTTTCGTTCCTTTTACGGTACCTCCTTTCATATTCTCATTCTTCCATCTTACTTTCCTCAACCCTCTCCTAACAATTGTTCCATAATGCAACCGCGAGGTTTTCCTCCTGTTACACCTTTCAAACCTTTTACAGTCAATTTCCTTTTCAGCGCTGAGTGACCTCACTGATCCCAGCGCTTGGCCTTTGGCCTAAAGTCTCTATTCAATTCAAATCTTTGATGTTGTTTCAGTTGCCGGCGTCGTTTTTGTGCACGTTGTTTTCCACGGTTACCCGACCGAGGCACGCCCCTTTATGGAAGTATCCCTCAGTAACATGACGTTTTAATTACTGGTTTCGTTGTTGTTTATGCGTTCTGGCCAGAAGTCCAGAGACAAATCTCTGCTCTTGCACATTCGAAAAGGTTAAACGCTAATGCCATGCTGTGGGCGCACTGGTCATAAATATTCCCGCGTGTTTACTTTCCTTGAGCTGTTCGTGTTTGCCTGGTCGGTTCTGGTATATAAACATTCATTATTCTTTGACTGAATTGAACTGAGTGTAGAATTTTGGTCAAAGGCCAGGCGTTAGGACCTTTGAGGTCATTCAGCGCTGAAACGGAAACAGAGTTAAAAGATTTGAAAGGTGTAACAGGAGGATAATCTTTTACAGTTGCACTATGAATCAGTTGTTAGGAAAGACTGGAGAGTAAGATGGAAGAAAGAGAATATGAAAGGAGGTACAGCAAAAGGAATGAAAGGGGGTGCAGCTAGGAGCCGAAGGCACTCTGAAAAGAACCTTAAGTAATGCCTACAGTTATTCATCAATAAAATTCCTTCCAGAATTAAGTCTTGAATTGTTCTAATTAATTATTACAAAGTCAGTGAAAATTAGTATTTCCTTTATTAGGGGCTTTCATTCACTCTCGGCTCTTCGAGCCTCATTGGGACCCGTTATCCTTTTTTCTTGACTCCTAAGACCTGTCCCAGATTTCAGTGAGGATTACGGGAGCTTAAGCACATGCCAGTAGCGTCTGGCATTTATTAATGGGTACCCGTCCAAGCATTGATCAGACCCACTTTTCTTTTTTGATCGATTGACCTTTATTGTCAACGAACGTGCGACTGCCCATTATTATTATTATTATTATTATTATTATTATTATTATTACTAAGTACATGAAACCTATTCATATGGAACAAGCCCAACAAAGGCGCCATTGACTTGAGATTCAAGCTTCCAAAGAATATTAAGGTGTTCATTGGGAAGAAGTAAAGGGAAATACAGAAAGAAGAGATCACACCTATTAAAAAAGGAAAAATAAATTGATAAATTAATGAATAGATAAAAATGAATTAAATTGCAGGAACAATAATATTAGGGTAGTAATGCATTGCATTTTCGCTTGAACTTCTGAAGTTCCAATATTCAGATACTGGACTCAAACTTTGCTATACTGATTTGAAGACAGCCCATTTAACTAAAATTTTACAACCACCAACATTTAACCACAGAAGTGTTATGAAGCGGATATCATAATTGCTTCATATTTCTTGCACTTGGATCCAAGGCTTTGTAGTGACAAGCATATCCGAAAAAGCGCGAAGAATTCGAGAAGTTAAGAGGGCATTGCGGCTATTACAATTACATCTGTATCTGGTAAAAATTGACCAGTAGATTGTACATATCGACACTGACTGTTTAGATTAATGTTAATTAAGACGATGATCCCCAACTGAGCTGAGTGATGAAGACGATTTGAATCTGATGAATTCTTAACCTCTTTCAATATATGCACCCCTTTCAAATCATCAGTCGGTTCTCGCACCCCCTGAATTGCTGAAATTAAAAAAACAATCTAAAATACAAAGTTGATATGATGTATATTAGGAAATTAGGTATAGGTTTATCTATAGCTCAGAGCACTGCTGTAGCAATAATAATAATAATAATAATAATAATAATAATAATAATAATAATAATAATAATAATAATAATGTATTAAAATGCAAGAAGAATAGCATTAGGGTAGTAATGCATTGCATTTTCGCTTGAACTTCTGAAGTTCCAATATTCAAATACTGGACTCAACAAAAATTATTATTATTATTATTATTATTATTATTATTATTATTATTATTATTATTATTATTATTTTATTATTATTAATTCATTTATTTTTCATTTTTTTGCAGAAAAATTAACATGCATATAAAAAATATATTTTGCTCTAATTATTCATAGGCATCCTTGCACCCCTTAGTAACCGGCTTCGCAACCCCCCGGGGGTGCGAGCACCCCTGATTAAGAACCGCTGCCCTAAGAGATGAATACCTTCCGAATAATCATGCACAGCTGGTCTCGCACCTGACAGACCTATTTGACCAAGAACCTTTAAAATGACAAAGGCGTTTTGCATTTTATTTAGGCCTATTTCTGCATGTACAATATCCGACTGCATGTATGTTACATCTACAGTAATTTGCTGTCAGTAAAATATTCGTCACTCTTTATATTCTATAAGTTATTTAAAATTTTACCGTTTGTCCATCATTGAAAAGTATTTAGTTACCAAGTTGATTTGTGTGTGTGAGAGAGAGAGAGAGAGAGAGAGAGAGAGAGAGAGAGAGAGAGAGAGAGAGGCAGCAAATACGAGACAAAACTACTGTTGGCCAATATGGAGATTCAACAGACTTCATCTTGTGGAAAACAAAATTAGCGTTTCAGTCAACGAACTCCGCCACCAGACATCAGTAAACAGGACTGATCCCATCCTCGAAGCGTCGTAAAATACCTAACTGAACGAAGGGCGGGAAACAGCTGGCATTAACGGACAACCTCTAAAAAAAAAGGGGGCCAAAGTGCCTGGAGAACACAACAAACGGTCCAGCGCAGGTCACTAACGGTCACTCTAAATGTCTAAATTTCAACACCCTCAGTCTTGGCAAAAACGAACAGCTTACGTAAGTGGCCCCGTGGTGGGGGTCAAGTCAACTGTTTTACCAGATCGAGGGCCAGGAAGAATCTCCTTCCCTCTGTCTTGGAGAGAGAGATCTCAAGCACTCGAGGGTTGCATAGGTAATGAGGCTGGCAGAGTTGTAAGAAGAATGGCTCCCTGATGATCTAGTCAATTGGGTTATCATTTTGTTAGGTAATAAAGTGTGCAGCTAACTGGAAGCTGAAGGAGACAGGGGTAGTATATATGTGTATATATATATATATATATATATATATATATATATATATATATATATATATATATATATATATAGAGAGAGAGAGAGAGAGAGAGAGAGAGAGAGAGAGAGAGAGAGAGAGAGAGAGAGAGAGAGAGAGAGAGAGAGAGAGAGAGAGAGAGGTGATTCTTGAAATTACAGGTAATCAAAAATGTACACAGGAGTAATCATGAAAAGTACTCAAGATAATCTTCAAAACTAAGAGCATTTAGAAGCAACTTTTAAGAGATAATAAGACTTAACTATTTTTAGAAGTACGATCAAACCAATACGAAGATATGTACACGAATTAGACGCAAATATCCATCAAGTCTCCATCTCGGAACGAATTAGACGCAAATATCCATCAAGTCTCCATTTTGGAACAAATCGTATGTGAATATGTAGAATCTACTTGTCACTTGTTGCCAGATACATATTTTGGATACGTTTGTCACTACATAGCCTTGGAGCCAAGTGCAGGATATTTGAGGAAATTTGAAATGGAATGGAATGGAATTTGGAGTTTAGGCCAAAAGCCAAGGACTGGGACCTATGAGGTCAATCAGCGCTGGAAAGGAAATTAAGAGTAGGTAGGTTTGAAAGGTGTAATAAGAGGTAAACCTCGCAGTTTCACTGTGAAATAATTGTTAGGAGGGGGTGGACAGCAGGATGGAAGAAAGATAAAGTAAAAGGAATGAAAGGGTTGCAACTAGGGGCCGAAGGAACACTGCAAAGAACCTTTAGTAATGCCTACAGTGCACCCCGTGAGGTGCACTGACGGCACTGCCCTCCTACGGGGTAGAATTTGAAGCAATTATGATGTCCGGTAGCGGGAAACGAACCCGCGTCCCATAATCACAACGAGGTCACGTTGCCCACCTCTGGGTTATCGGGGTATAGTGAATTCCAGCTTAAACGAAATTTTTGGCTCACCATTTGTGAACATGAAAAAAAAGTCACGTGTGTATATTGCCCTAAAATGGAAGGCTGCAGTATATGCAAAAAATACAAAACTGAGAAAAATGGTAGATACTCCCTGGCCTTACTAGTGATTTTGCAGATACTGCAAGTGGGACCCCTAAATATTCGTGTAAAGCATTGAAGAATCATTCAAAAAATGGTAGATACTGCAGTTTTCCCTTGCCTTACTACTGATTTTGCAGATACTGCAAATGGGACCCCCTAAATATTCGTGTAAAGCATTGAAGAATCATTCAAAAAATGGTAGATACTGCAGTTTTCCCTTGCCTTACTACTGATTTTGCAGATACTGCAAATGGGACCCCCTAAATACTCGTGGAAACCGTTGGAGAATCATTCTGAAACTGCAGTAACTTGTGTATTAGTGTTTCACGAGCCCAGTAGGTGGCAAATCTCAATTTAGAAAATTTTGCAGATACTGCAGTTTTCCATTTTAGGGTGGAATAAATAACGAAAATTCGAATATGTACACAACGTAGAAGAGAACTCATATATAAATTTATTTTAAATAAGTCTCTTAGGCGAATAATGATATGATCCGAGTAGTCAGAAGTAGGATGTTGTCTGTGATGGATCACCTCTCTCTCTCTCTCTCTCTCTCTCTCTCTCTCTCTCTCTCTCTCTCTCGAGGGATCACAGGCTGTCAGACATCATAAAGGACTTAAATGAATGTGATGAATATGCGTTCGAATATGATTATTATGATTAGCCTGTGTATTTGCATTGTAACATATATATATATATATATATATATATATATATATATATATATATATATATATATATATATAGAGAGAGAGAGAGAGAGAGAGAGAGAGAGAGAGAGAGAGAGAGAGAGAGAGAGAGAGAGAGAGAGAGAGAGAGTGCATTTTAATAAGTCTGATGACCTCTTAACTCTACGACTCATGCATACTTTTATGTATCTATGCATGTATGTACGTGTACATGTATAAAATTCAATAACCACAATAACCCCTGATGTATATATATATATATGTAAAATATATATATGTATATATATATGTGTGTATATATATATATGTATATAAAATTCAATAGCCTAGCCACAATGACCTCACATACACACACACACATATATATATACATATATATAAATATATTTAATATATATATACATATATATATATATATATATATATATATATATATATATATGTGTGTGTGTGTGTGTGTATATATATATATATATATATGTAATAGTTTGCGTGATTGTGTAAGTATGAATGAATTGTTTGTGCAGGTATGTTACAAAGGTGCACACAACAACATCAAAGCATTCCCTAATTGATACCTCTCAGCATATCTTAATTCCACGTAAGCATTGAATTACGTTTTTATATTCCTGCCGGTAACAATCAACATTCCATTAAATAAACAAGAACTCTGAAAGACGCGCCGAAGTTTCTTCGGCGCAGTCGAGTTTTCTGTACAGCCGCTACAGCGTATAATCAAGGCCACCGAAAATAGATCTGTCTTTTGGTGGTCTCGGTATAATGATGTATGAGCCGTGGCCCATGAAACTTTAACCACGGGCTGGTGGTTGCATGCGCTATATCGTTGCCAGACGCACGATCATGGCTAACTTTAACCTTGAATAAAATAAAGACTACTGAGGCTAGAGGGCTACAATTTGGTATGTTTGATGATTGGAGGGTGGATGATCAACATACCAATTCGCAGTAGTTTTTAAGATCTGAGGGCGGACAGAAAAAGTGCGGACGGACAGACAAAGCCGGCGCAATAGTTTTCTTTTACAGAAAACTAAAAAGAATGAAAAACTTGCGTTATTCATATATAAAAGATTATACCGACAATACTAAACGAATACAAAGGCGACACGGATCGCTTTCACGTCAGCATTGAAATTACCGCACTCCCTTGCCAAGATATAATCATGAACAGTGCAATGAGTATTATAAAGATAGTATCCCCCGTAAGGGGATAGCGCCGTTAGTGCATCTCGTGCGGTGCACTGTAGGCATTACTTAACGTTCTTTTCAGCGTGCCTTCGGCCCCTAGCTGCAATCTCTTTCTCTCCTTTTGCTGTACCTCTGTTCATACTTTCTTCCTTCCATCTTGCTATCCACCCTCTCCTAACACTTGATTCATAGTGCAGCTGCGAGGTTTTCCTCCTGTTACACCTTTCAAATCTTTTTACTGTCAGATTCCCTTTCAGCGCTGAATGATCTCTTAGGTCCCAGCGTTTGTCCTTTGGCATAAATTCTATATTCTATTCAATTAAAAGAACACATGATTCGAAACCACTTGCACAAAAGTGGACTTCCTGGTCTGATACCAACCTTATAAATACTCATTGCGGTGATTTCAATGCTGATGAGAAAGCGATCCGTGTCTCCGTTGTTTTCGTTGAGTATTGTCGGTATTGAGCTTTTATGAATGAATGATGGAGGTCTATTTCATTCATATTTTATTACGTTACAGTTTTTTTACAATGATTTTTTTTTATCTTTCCTAGATAGTGACACCGCCCCCCAAGGGTTTTCGGGGGTCGTTATCTAGGACTGATATTTCTTGGGGGTCATTATCTTTATATTTACAGTCTTTTGTTGATGTTTTTACGGTCATCCCCAACGGGCTTGTACTAAACACGCCGCAAAAGTGGATGCATACCGGGTTAATAATAAAACCCTTGGGGGTCACTATCTAGGAAAGATCCGATTTTTTTTTATTAAACGAAACTGCATATTATAGAGAAATTCTCGTAGAACGTCATTCTCAAATGATGTATATTTTAGTAGCGCATATGTAGAACTTCGGTAAGATTTTTGTATGAAATTTATTTCCGGATGTTTTGCTATAATTTCCGTGTTTACCACTGGATGTTTTACTAATTTTTATAAAAATATCCTTAGCAGTCATTGGATAAGTGAGTCTTAATTTAAAGATGAAATACCCTATTACTATTCTTGCATTTTGATACATTTTCATCTATTTATCTATTTATTAATTTATCTCTCTTTTTAATAAGTGGGATCTCTTCTTTCTGTATTTCCCTTTACTTCCTCTTACTTCTTCCTGATGATCAAATATTCTTTGGAAGCTTGAATTTCACGTCAGTGGTCCCTTTGGTGGGTTTGTTCTATATGAATAGGTTTCATCTTCCGAATAGTAATAATAATAATAATAATAATAATAATAATAATAATAATAATAATAATAGTCTTCTTGCAGTAACTTGCAGTAGCTGCAAGCCTGAATTGTAGATATGCGAGATGTCTGTAATTACAGAAATCTCGGTTATCTCTCAGTAAGAAGATGAAATTCAATTCCTCTTATCTCTCTGCAGTCATTGCATGACCTATTTTCCGCTTTGTTTGTTCTAGATATCCTATTTTTTATCATTTTTCATTTTTCCTCGGTATACCCATAACTTTATTTATTCCATCTTTAATTGTGCTTTATCTTATCTACCATTGCCTTGTAGCCTTATCTTTCGTGAATATTTATTTTCTTTGTGTTTTGCCAATCGATATTAATTTTTCTCATTCACGATCATTTGTCCTAACTGTAATATTTTTTTTTTATTTTTGTTGTTTCTCAGTTCTCTGTCTTTATCGTATATAATCGTTATATCTTCATTTTTCTTATTTCCCTTTATCTATGATCGTTGTTCCGTGGTGTTTTCTCAGTCATTTGCTAAGAATAATATCTAACTTTTCCATTTTCCTTATTTTGATTTTTACCATTTTATTCCTTGCATCTTTCATCAGCCGTTTCCGTTTGTCCAACTGTCATCAATTTTCTTCTGCTTCTATTCAAGTCCCTCTCTTTTCCTTTATTTATATCTTTGTATTCTCTCGAAATTCGTCAGTTGTTTCTATTTGTCCTTGTGTCGTCAATTTCCTTTCCTTCTATTCTATCTGTGTCGTTTACCATAAAAACCTCTCTCTCTCTCTCTCTCTCTCTCTCTCTCTCTCTCTCTCTCTCTCTCTCTCTCTCTCTCTCTCGCTAACGACGAGAAATCGGATGAAGCTACGGTAATATCCGGTGTGCCACAAGGTACGGTGTTAGCTGCATTGCTGTTTGTGATTATGATTGCAGACATAGACAGTAATGTTAAGGACTCGGTAGTGAGAAGTTTCGCCGATGACACAAGAATAAGTAGAGAAATTACTTGTGATGAAGATAGGAACTCGCTACAAAGAGACCTAAGCAAAATATATAAATGGGCAGAGGTAAATAGGATGGTATTTAACTCTGATAAATTTCAATCAATAAACTATGGTGATAAAGAAGGAATGCTATATGCATATAAAGGACCTAATAATGAGACATTCACGAATAAGGAAGCAGTTAAAGACCTTGGTGTGATGCTGAATAGGAATATGTTATGCAGTGATCAAATAGTAATACTATTGGCAAAATGCAAAGCAAAAATGGGAATGTTGTTCCGGCACTTCAAAACAAGAAAAGCGGAACACATGATTATGCTTTATAAAATGTACGTACGTAGTTCACTTAAATATTGCAATATAATATGGTACCCACACTACCATAAGGGTATTGCACAAATAGAGATTGTACAAAGGTCCTTTACAGCTAGAATAGAAGAAGTTAAGGACCTTGACCACTGGGAAAGACTACACTTCTTAAATTTATATAGCCTTGAAAGGAGAAGAGAATGCTACATGATAATCCAGGCATGGAAACAGATAGAAGGAATTACCGAAAACATCATGGAGTTAAAAATATCAGAAAGAGCAAGCAGAGGTAGATTAACAGTGCCCAAAACTATACCAGGAAAACTTGGGAAAGCACACAGGACATTAATCCACCACGCACCAGCATCGATAATGCAGCGTCTATTCAATGCGCTACCAGCTCATCTGAGAAACATATCAGGAGTGAGCGTAGATGTGTTTAAGAATAAGCTCGACAAATATCTAAGATGCATCCCAGACCATCCAAGATTGGAAGATGCAAAATATACCGGAAGATGCATTAGCAATTCTCTGGTAGACATCAGAGGTGCCTCACACTGAGGGACCTGGGGCAACCCGAACTGTAAGGTCTGTAAGGTCTGTAAGGTAAGATAAGGTCTCTCTCTGTGTTACTTGTCTTTTGCCATACAAACCTACCGTCTCTCTCTCTCTCTCTCTCTCTCTCTCTCTCTCTCTCCGCTGTTATGTGTCTTTTGCCATACAAACCTACCGTATCTCTCTCTCTCTCTCTCGCCCCTGTTTATGTGTCTCTTGCCATACAAACCTATCGTCTCTCTCTCTCTCTCTCTCTCTCTCTCTCTCTCTCTCTCTCTCTCTCTCTCTCTTTCCTCGCCCCCATTATTGTCATTCCTCTTCATACCTCTTAACCCGCGGTCGTGTCTCGACCATGTTTTCATTTTTCTCCAGTTCCTCCCCATCCGTATCAATTATTCCTATTATTCTCCAACGTTGATTTTTCCATCCTCTTTGCCTTCCCTTCCTAAAACGAAGTCGTGTCTCCGACCAGATCATGATCCTGATAAGCTGAATCGCAATACTGGACGATGTATGCATACAAACTCGGCCCCTCCGGGGTACGTGTGCATTTTGTGCATTTCCTGACCTTCCTCGCATGCACGCTGGTTTATTGGCTTTCGTTGGGTTTGTTGGACCTTTTATGTATATATGTGTGTGTATGTATATGTGTATATATATATATATATATATATATTTTTTTTTTTTTTTTTTTTTTTTTTTGCTGTAAATAAATTCGAAAATGTGGTGAACTCTAGAGCTGGATTTTGCTAAGGGCTGGTATTATTATTATTATTATTATTATTATTATTATTATTATTATTATTATTATTATTATTATTATTATTATTCATAAAAATCTCACAATAGCATGAGTCGCTAAGATGGTGAAGAAATCCACAGTGGTGTGGACGTAAATATATATTTTGGAAATATATATATTCCTAAAATATATATTTACATCTATACCACTCTGGATTTCTTAGCCATTATTATTATTATTATTATTATTATTATTATTATTATTATTATTATTATTATTATTATTATTATTATTATTATTACTGAAAATATACAGTGTTTCTGGTGTGTCTTAAGGAAATCTACTTGATACTATTTTTGGCATCCTTAACTTCTTGCGCTCTCGATTCGGATTTTTCGGTCTTTCCTCCTATTCAAAGTTTGTTAACCTTTGCAGAGGAGTCCTCTGAGGCTCAGACATCCCAATGTCACCCACGAAAAAAGGTCAGGCCACTCCCCTTGGGGACCCCTTCTTTTAGTCTCAAGATGTTCATGACCAGTGGAGAAGTCTTCAAATTCTGTGAGATGCTTTTCCAGATCATCACCCAATGGGTGATGGCTTATCTGTCCTGTCTTGCCTTTGGCTCTCTCTCTCTCTCTTCTCTTTACTCTTCTCTCTCCTCTCTCTCTCTCTCTCTCTCTTCTTCTTCTTCTTCTTCTTCTTCTTCTTCTTCTCTCTCTCTCTCTCTCTCTCTCTCTCTCTCTCTCTCTCTCTCTCTCTCTCCTCTCTCCTCCTCCTCCTCCTCCTCCTCCTCCTCCTCCTCCTCCTCTCCTCCTCCTCCATCTTCTTCTTCTTCGTCCTCTTCTTCTTCTTCTTCTTCCCTCTCTCTCTCTCTCTCTCTCTCTCTCTCTCTCTCTCTCTCTCTCTCTCTCTCTCTCTCTCGGGGGTGGTGGGAGGGTGGGGGTGGGCGGGTTTGTAAATCACCTTATCTCTGCTCGCCAAATACAGTGCTTTATTCGACAGTAAACCTGTCCGGCCGGGCACTCAACAGAACACTAAACGCAATGATACGAATGTCCGAACAAGATTGACGTAATGGAGGCGAATATATAGATGACAAGGCTTTTTGTGTGTGTCTGTGCGTGTGCTTTGTGTGTTGTGTGTGTGTGTGTGTTGATGTTCGCTGATAGTTTTTTTTTTAGGTTCCACTCGTGGTCAGCGTTGGTGATGCGTTTTGGTGAATTGGTTTTTTTTTTTTGAGTTATTATTTATTTATTTTTTACTTTTCAAATGTATTTAGATGCACGGATATATATGTCTATGTATATATATGTATATATATGCATATATATATATACATATATATACATATAAATATAATTATAAATATAATCAAATGTATATGTATATATATATATATATGCATACATAAATATACATATATATATGTATGAATGTATACATGTATAAACAATTATGTTGATGTGAATAATGGCTGAATAGTATGGATATTTTAGATCAGATAAACAGAATACGGCTAATGAGTGTAGAAGTGACTCACAAAATAGGTGAGGCTAAAAGACTGGAAAGAACTGGAAATGTCTGCCAACTCTCCTTTATGGAAGTGAGGTTTGGAAATTGACTTCGAAATAAAAATAAAACAAGTAAAAAATGCTCTGAAGTTTCCTCGGCGCAATCGAGTTTTCTGTACAGCCGCTACAGTGTATTATCAAGGTCACCAAAAATAGATCTATCTAGACCCAGTAGAGTTTTCTGTACAGCGTATAATCAAGGCCACCGAAAAAAATCTATCTTTCGGTGGTCTCGGTATAATGCTGTATAAGTCGCGGCACATGAAACTTTAACCACTGCCCGTGGTGGCCTATCCTATATCGTTGCCAGAAGCACGATTATGGTTAACTTTAACCTTAAATGAAATAAAAACTACTGAGGCTAGAGAGCTGCAATTTGGTATGTTCGATGATTGGAGGGTGGATGATCAATATACCAATTTGCAGCCTTCTAGCCTCGGTAGTTTTTAAGATGTGAGGGCGGACAGAAAAATTGCGGACGGACAGACAAATAGCCATCTTCATAATAGTTTTCTTGTACAGAAAACTAAAATAAAATTACTCCAATATGTTGCATAAAATAATTCGAACTTTGAGAATCTTAGAAATATGTAAAAATGGATCGCTTAAGAATCAGGGTTTTGAAATGGTTTAGTAATGTGGAAAGAATGAATGGCGATAATTTTATGAAAAGAATGTATAGCGTGGGAGTATTAGGAAGGAGTAGGAGAAGAAAAACCTAAAAAGAGATAGTGGAAAACGAGGGAATTTTGATAACAGTATCCAAAGATAGACGAGTGTGTAAGTTGAGTGGCGCATTGTAGGTAGGCTTTTGAACGCACTGCTAATGAGCGGTTAGCCTTATGAAGCTATTGAAGTTCACGATATCTTAGTTAAAATGTGACGGTAAAAGCGAACATTAAGATTCTTTATTCTGGAATCACCCGCTGTTGAGTGAAACTATACGAGTATATATATATACTGTTTGTGTGTGTGCGTGTGTGCGTCGAGTACCCCGAACGTCCCATTAACAAGGCGATATCCCAGGAATGGCCCGCAGAATGTCCCACCAACTCCCAGTTAATGCTAGGGACAACATTTCTCACATCTCCATCTTATCTCGCGCGGCCGCTCTCGCCAGCGCTGCTTGCAAGCATCAGATCGGCCGCGCAGACAAGCGCTTTATGGCCGTCGTAACGTTTAAAGGGCGTCGGGGAATGAACAAGCCGGTTGTGCGCAAATTTGTCTTCGCAGTTTTGCCACGAGTCATTTCCTCTTATCTTTACAGGTGTTCGGTTTCCCATCGCCCCAGAAGGGCGTGGGCGTGGGCGTGGGCCTGTGAGGCACGGAGACAGATTTGTTTAAATGGAGGCTGACCTACGGTACGCGGATCTATATATATATATATTTGGTCAGTCACTCACGCAGACGTTATGTATACGCGTGTGTATATTATTACACACACATATGTGGGTGTATAATTGTGTATATATATTGCATATATGTAGATATATGTAGATGTGTGTATATATATATAGAGAGAGAGAGAGATATGATGTGTGTGTATGTATGTATGTATATATATATATATATATATATATATATATATATATATATATATATATATATATATATATATATATATATATATATATATATATATATGCCTGTATTATTGAACACAATTTCCAAATTCTTCATAGATTTATCTGCGAAATACTTATTTTCCTCAATCCTCAGCATGATTTTCCTTGTATTTTTTGTAACATTGAAAAGGTCTATCGGTTTCTGCGTCTCGATTTTATGATATTTTAACGATTTGCTTGCAATGCAGCCTTTATCGTAAAACCCTTTTATTGCCATTTCCAAGATTGGAACTTTTCGCCATCTGGTCTCTTAAGTGCGTGTGTCTGCATACACACAGGGTAAGTTTGTGTTGTGTGTTTGTTCATATTCACACACACATAAACACAAAATATATATATATGTATATATATATATATATATATATACATATGTATATATATATCACAGATATTAGGCTATAAAGTTTTTATGGTGTGTGACAAAAATTTATATATATATATATATATATATATATATATATATATATATATATATATATATATATATATATATATATATATATATATATATATATAAGCATATATTCTCTCTTATGCAATTTCTATTAGAGTGTGTCATTATTTGCTAATTCCATCTTTTGATTCAGATGTTGAATGAGCCTGTATTTCCAGTTCTCTTCAGGAAAGCCTCCCAGGAATAAGGAAGAATTATTGACGGTTCTTTCCATTTGCTAATTTATTCCTGAAGACGCCGCCGATAGG